>NW_027253828.1:0-7500 GCF_044704955.1 Pristiophorus japonicus | reverse complement strand
CGACAGTGCGGCACTCCCTCAGTACTGCCCCTCCGACAGTGCGGCACTCCCTCAGTACTGCCCCTCCGACAGTGCGGCACTCCCTCAGTACTGCCCCTCCGACAGTGCGGCACTCCCTCAGTACTGCCCCTCCGACAGTGCAGCGCTCTCTCAGAACCCCCCTCCGACAGTGCGGCGCTCCCTCAGTACTGCCCCTCCGACAGTGCGGCACTCCCTCAGTACTGCCCCTCCGGCAGTGCAGCGCTCTCTCAGAACCCCCCTCCGACAGTGCGGCGCTCCCTCAGTACTGCCCCTCCGACAGTGCGGCGCTCCCTCAGTACTGCCCCTCCGACAGTGCGGCACTCCCTCAGTACTGCCCCTCCGACAGTGCGGCACTCCCTCAGTACTGCCCCTCCGACAGTGCGGCACTCCCTCAGTACTGCCCCTCCGACAGTGCAGCGCTCTCTCAGTACCGCCCCTCCGACAGTGCAGCGCTCTCTCAGTACTGCACTGGGATTTTGTGCTCGAGCCTCTGGAGTAGGGCTCGAACCCACAACCTTCTGTCTTGGAGATCAGCGAACTGCCACTTGGTCCTGACTGACTCCTGGGGGAAACATGTAGTGTCGGGATACCCTTGGTGCTGACCTGTGAAAGCCCTGCTATTGTGATTGTATTTACACTGATGCTGGATTCACCTGTCGGGGAGGCCTGTTGTCAGAGCTGCCCCCCCCCCCCCGTGACGTTAATCCAGCGGGCGGAATGGGTCTGTTGTGTATGGTCTGCTTGTTGTGGTGGTTGGTGCTGGGGAACGGGGGACCCAGAGCTGCAAAGGAGCTTTGTGTAATGTCAGGTTGAGGGGTAGGTGCAGTCGGCTGGGAGAGCAGGGAGGAGGAGGCTGGGTGTAGAAGGGGTTAAGATAAGCAGCTCACACAGCCAGCGCTTGTTAGCTCCTAGTTACCATGCAGTACCATGCTGTATGGGCACTGGCTCTGCTCCAACCGCAAGGCAATATGTCTCTGCACTGTGTAGTGGGGCATTGTTCCTTGCCATCACTGCTTGCTTTGCCAGGGGGGAGGGCGGAAATGACTAAATCTTTGATGCCCCCGCTCCCCAGTAACAGCCGAGCTAAATCGGAGTTTGTGGGGGGAGAAATTAAAAACATGGTCTGCGGTGTGGGTGTGGTATGCTGGGGAAATTGGGGGGGGGAGCAGGCGGAGGTTGGGGGGGGTATGCTGGGGAAATCGGGGGGGCAGGCGGAGGTTAGGGGGGGGGTATGCTGGGGAAATCGGGGGAGCAGGCGGAGGTTAGGGGGTATGCTGGAGAAATCGGGGGGGCAGGCGGAGGTTGGGGGGTATGCTGGGGAAATCGGGGGGGCAGGCGGAGGTTAGGGGGGGGTATGCTGGGGAAATCGGGGGGGCAGGCGGAGGTTAGGGGGGGTATGCTGGGGAAATCGGGGGGGCAGGCGGAGGTTAGGGGGGGTATGCTGGGGAAATCGGGGGGGCAGGCGGAGGTTGGGGGGGGTATGCTGGGGAAATCGGGGGGGCAGGCGGAGGTTGGGGGGTATGCTGGGGAAATCGGGGGGGCAGGCGGAGGTTGCGGGGGGGATATGCTGGGGTAATTGGGGGGCAGGCGGAGGTTGGGGGGTATGCTGGGGAAATCGGGGGGGCAGGCGGAGGTTGGGGGGGGGTATGCTGGGGAAATCGGGGGGGCAGGCGGAGGTTGGGGGCGTGGTATGCTGGGGAAATCGGGGGGGCAGGCGGAGGTTGGGGGGTATGCTGGGGTAATTGGGGGCAGGCGGAGGTTGGGGGGGTATGCTGGGGTAATTGGGGGGGCAGGCGAAGGTTGGGGGGTATGCTGGGGTAATTGGGGTCAGGTGGAGGTTGGGGGGGTATGCTGGGGTAATTGGGGGGGCAGGCGGAGGTTGGGGGGTATGCTGGGGAAATTGGGGGGGCAGGCGGAGGTTGGGGGGTATGCTGGGATAATTGGGGGCAGGCGGAGGTTGGGGGGGTATGCTGGGGTAATTGGTGGGGCAGGCGGAGGTTGGGGGGTATGCTGGGGAAATTGGGGGGGCAGGCGGAGGTTGGGGGGTATGCTGGGATAATTGGTGGGGCAGGCGGAGGTTGGGGGGGTATGCTGGGGTAATTGGTGGGGCAGGCGGAGGTTGGGGGCGTGGTATGCTGGGGTAATTGGGGGCAGGCGGAGGTTGGGGGGTATGCTGGGGTAATTGGGGGCAGGCGGAGGTTGGGGGGTACGCTGGGGAAATTGGGGGGGGCAGGCGGAGGTTGGGGGGGTATGCTGGGGTAATTGGGGGCAGGCGGAGGTTGGGGGGGGTATGCTGGGGTAATTGGGGGCAGGCGGAGGTTGGGGGGTATGCTGGGGTAATTGGGGGGGCAGGCGGAGGTTGGGGGGTATGCTGGGGTAATTGGGGGCAGGCGGAGGTTGGGGGGTATGCTGGGGAGGTTGGGGGGTATGCTGGGGAAATCGGGGGGGCAGGCGGAGGTTGGGGGGTATGCTGGGGTGGTTGGGGGGTATGCTGGGGTAATTGGGGGCAGGCGGAGGTTGGGGGGTATGCTGGGGTAATCGGGGGGGCAGGCGGAGGTTGGGGGGTATGCTGGGGAAATTGGGGGGGCAGTAGGAGGTTGGGGGGTATGCTGGGGTGGTTGGGGGCAGGTGGAGGTTGGGGGGGTATGCTGGATCTGCTGGGGCGTTCCCCAGGTTGTCCCCAGTCCCCCTCCTTCTCCCGCTGGGATACGGTATCCCTCCTCTGCTCCTCTGCTCCTTCCCCCGAGGGCCTGTTGGCCGCGTGGAGTAGCCTCCACTGACTGTTTGACGGCCTCCTGTCACTGGCCCGGCCCTGGCTGGAGAGCGGTGAGCTGGAATCCTGCCTGCACCCCCTCCCACCCCTCCGTCAGCCAGCGCCGCTCCCCGGTCACTACCTCAGCACAAACTGGAGCTGGGAACCTGGTGATGCTCACAGCGCAGTGTTACACCAGGCTGTCCCGGAGGTGTGTGGTGTAAGCGGTTACACCGTGCCAGCTCGCACAACGCCAACCGGCCAAACACGGCTGGACTCGCTTTCAATAAGGCTTTCCGTCGGGGGGGTGGGGGGTGGTGTCTTGGCGGTTCTAGAGGGGTGGGGAGGGCGAGAGAACCTGTTTGGGGGAGGAGGAGAGCGAGAGAGAGAGAGGGCCTTGCTCAGAGGGTGGGGGCGGTCTGTGCAGAGCATGTTGGGAGAGCCGTACACGGAGGATGTCAAAGTGCCACACTCCCGCCCCAGCTGGCACATAGTCCCCCGCCCCCGCCCCCGTCCCCCCGTCCCCGTCCCCAGCCCCCGTCCCCAGCCCCCGTCCCCAGCCCCCGTCCCCAGCCCCCGTCCCCAGCCCCCGTCCCCAGCCCCCGTCCCCAGCCCCCGTCCCCAGCCCCCGTCCCCAGCCCCCGTCCCCAGCCCCCGTCCCCAGCCCCCGTCCCCAGCCCCCGTCCCCAGCCCCCGTCCCCAGCCCCCGTCCCCAGCCCCCGTCCCCAGCCCCCCGTCCCCGTCCCCGTCCCCAGCCCCCGTCCCCAGCCCCCGTCCCCAGCCCCCGTCCCAGCCCCCGTCCCCAGCCCCCGTCCCCAGCCCCCGTCCCCAGCCCCCGTCCCCAGCCCCCGTCCCCAGCCCCCGTCCCCAGCCCCCGTCCCCAGCCCCCGTCCCCAGCCCCCGCCCCCGTCCCAGCCCCCGTCCCCAGCCCCCGTCCCCAGCCCCCCGTCCCCAGCCCCCCGTCCCCGTCCCCCGTCCCCAGCCCCCGTCCCCAGCCCCCGCCCCCGTCCCCGTCCCCAGCCCCCGTCCCCAGCCCCCCGCCCCCGTCCCCCG
Source organism: Pristiophorus japonicus (assembly GCF_044704955.1). Taxonomy (NCBI): domain Eukaryota; kingdom Metazoa; phylum Chordata; class Chondrichthyes; family Pristiophoridae; genus Pristiophorus; species Pristiophorus japonicus. The sequence continues at coordinate 3,674 of NW_027253828.1, read as the reverse complement.
CCGCTGTCCAAGTCCTTAGACCCGTCCCCCACCCCCTGCCCCCGTCCCCGCCCCCACCCCTGCCCCACGCCCCCCGCCTCCAGCCCCCGCCTCTCCATCAGATGAACATTCCACCGCTTCAGCTCATGTATTTTTGAAAGCTTCGCAGTCAGGAGTCAGAGAGGCAGTTTTTATTTATGTACTTTGAAGCTGTGCGCAGCCTCTGGGCGGGCGCTGGGCGGGCGCTGGGCGGGTTGCTGGGCGGGCAGGGAGACTCAGCAGCAGGTAGTGTTCATCGTGTCTCCACTGGGATCTTGTCATCGATTGTATGGAGGGTGTTTGATGGGGATTGATGTGATGTGCATTAAATGAGCAAGAGGAAGGCACAGTACCTCACAAACCAGCTCTGCACATCCTGCCTGGCCAGCCCAGGCCCCATCCATCACTCTCCTTATTCTGCCTTTCATTTTGGGGCCGAGCTCATTACGTGGTCTGTGAGAGATGGGAATAATTACCTGTGTAGCGAGCAGCGGAAGAGTTGCCTGGGATCAGGCAAGCGGCCTGTGAGTAAAGCCATTCCCTCTGTGCTCTCTGATTGCTCTCTCTCTCCCGCTTCCCTTCCCATTTCCTCTCTGAAGGCACTGACCCTGCCAGCAGCTCTCTGAGCATCAAGACGTGGCACTTGGGCACAGCACCGCACCAGAGACCGCACAGTGAGTGATGCTGGCTATTCGATCGTGGGTGGCAGTGCAGCTGAGCCCAGTGTCATTTCCCAACTTCCCAGGAAGTTGCGGGGAGTGGCCGATGCGTGTGGCTCTCTCCTCTCCTCCACACCCCGCACCCCCCACCCCCAGCCGAGGGGCGAGGCCAGTTGTAGCAGCCTTGGGATCCAGCCTAAAGTTCTCTGGGCCTGTGTGGCTCAGTCCACAACACTGGGGAGGGGGGTCCGTGTGGCTCAGTCCACACTGGGAAGGGGGGGGGGCCGTGTGGCTCAGTCCACATCGGGGAGGGGGGGCCGTGTGGCTCAGTCCACACTGGGGAGGGGGCTGTGTGGCTCAGTCCACATCGGGGCGGGGGGGGGCCGTGTGGCTCAGTCCACACTGGGGAGAGGGGGTTGCCGTGTGGCTCAGTCCACACTGGGGAGAGGGGGGCTGTGTGGCTCAGTCCACAACACTGGGGAGGGGGGGCTGTGTGGCTCAGTCCACAACACTGGGGAGGGGGGCCGTGTGACTCAGTCCACATCGGGAGGAGGGGTGGGGGGGGGAGCCCTATGTGGCTCTGTCACTGTTGTAATGTGGAAACACGGCAGCGAATGTGCGCACAGCAAGCTCCCACAAACAGCAATGAGATAAGTGTCCAGATAGTCTGTTTTTTAGCGACGTGGGTTGAGGGATGAATATTGGCACCAGAGAGAACTCCCCCTGCTCCTCTTCCAGTAGTGCCTGTGGGATGTTTTATATCCTTCTGAGCCAGCACGGCACGGGTTCGATGGGCCCCATGGGATCCTCCTGTGCCGTGTCGTATTGTACGGTGAGGCGGCAGAGCCGCCTGTGTGGGGCCGCGAAGGAGGCCTTGCTCCCTGTCGCGGAGATCGGGCTGCTGGGGTCGAGCTGGGAACTTGACGGCTGGAGGCCTGAGTCGGGCCCCCAGGGTGTACACACCGGGAGCACTCTCCAGATCCTGGAGTTGGGTATAACGTGGTGGGTCTGTCTCTGTACTTGATCCAGTGTTCACACTGGGTGTGGAGCAGAAGAGGCAGCGATGAAAGGGCGCAGGGATGATGATCCAAAGATGGGAGGAAAAGCAATGTGTGAGGAGGACACACAATCTGCAAAAGGACAGACAGGCTCAGTGAGTGGGCAAAAATTTGGCAGATGGAGTATAATGTTGGAAAGTGTGAGGTCATGCACTTTTGTAGAAAAAATCAAAGAGCAAGTTATTATTTAAATGGAGAAAGATTGCAAAGTGCCGCAGTACAGCAGGACCTGGGGTTACTTGTGCATGAAACACAAAAGGATAGTGTGCAGGTACAGCAAGTGATCAGGAAGGCCAATAGTATCTTGGCCTTTATTGCAAAGGGGATGGAGTATAAAAGCAGGGAAGTCTTGCTACAGTTATACAGGGTATTGGTGAGGCCACACCTGGAGTACTGTGTGCAGTTTTGGTTTCCATATTTACGAAAGGATCTATTTGCTTTGGAGACAGTTCAGAGAAGGTTCACTCGGTTAATTCCGGGGATGAGGGGGTTGACTTACGAGGAAAGGTTGAGGAGGTTGGGCCTCTACTCATTGGAATTCAGAAGAATGAGAGGTGATCTTATCGAAAGGTATCAGATTATGAGGGGGCTTGACAAGGTGGATGCAGAGAGGATGTTCCCACTGATGGGGGAGACTAGAACGAGGGGGCATGGTCTTAGAATAAGGGGCCGTCCATTTAAAACTGAGATGAGGAGGAATTTCTTCTCTCAGAGGGTTGTAAATCTGTGGAATTCGCTGCCCCAGAGAGCTGTGGAGGCTGGGACATTGAATATATTTAAGACAGAGATAGACAGTTTCTTAACCGATAAGGGGATAAGGGGGCGGGCAGGGAAGTGGAGCTGAGTCCATGATCGGATCAGCCGGAATAAACCGGGGGGTAGAGACACCCTGGTCAACCCAATCTTCCGAGCCCCTGGGCTGTGGGGCTCAGGCTCAAGGGGCCGAATGGCTGACTCCTGCTCCTTGTTCTTATGTTTAGGGACCCCTCAATACTGAGCCCCACAGCCCAGGGGTTCGGAAGATTGGGTTGACCAGGGTGTCTCTACCCCCCGGTTTATCCCGAGGCGGTGGGATCCCGGATTCGGCTGTGCAGGAGAGGGAGTGATCCCGGAGTCGTGGCCGCCTGTTAACACCGCTGCATGAACATTCTCCAATTTTCCAAAGCAGAACTGATTTCTTTGCATCTGGCACAAGACGCAGAGAATAATTGCTGTCTGTTAATGAATAAAAGTGAAGGCGGTAAATGTTGGGGGAGTTATTGTGTTGGTGAGGGAGATATTCGTCACACTGCTGATTAATTGGTCAGCTCGAGAATGGCCATCCACCGGCACGTTAATCATCGCGGTCACGGCGCGGCTCTGCCGGGAGCGTAATCTGCTTCATCGGCTGGCAGACTGGGGAGAAACGTTCGTCTCTTCTCCCACCGAGTGTCGGTCCACTGATTTTCCGCAGTTCCTTCGCTCCCCTCTTCCCTCCCCATCCCCCGCCGCATGCCAGGCATACCCACGGGGCACGGGCAGGGGGCCTGGCAGACTCTGCCCACTTGTTCGAAAGTCCGTTCTCTTCCTTGTCCCCCAACCCCACCGCAAAATCCTGCCTCCCTCCGTTTTGTGATAAGCTTCCATTTGCTTGGTGTCTCGGGCCGTGGGCTGGGTTTATTTTCCAGGGCTAGGCTGCACTGTGCAGCCTGACCAAAGGCTCAGCCTCTGTGGCTGCAGTAAGGACTCTGGGTTTACCGGCCCGGCCCGGCCCGGCCCGGCCCGCTCGTGGCTCAATGCTCAGTGCCTTGTGTTTGTGTTGTAGCACACCGGGGGGCACCCGGACCCCCAGTCACAGGCCAAGTCCAGCAGCAGGTCCAGCATGCCGCGGTGTCGGAACTCCATCGCCACCACCGCTGAGGATACGCCTCACATCGGCAACTACCGGCTCCTCAAAACC
>NW_027253827.1:387500-626274 GCF_044704955.1 Pristiophorus japonicus | reverse complement strand
CATGGGGATATTAACCCGGGAATGTACATGGGGATATTAACCCGGGAATGTACATGGGGATACTAACCAGGAATGTACATGGGGTACTAACCCGGGAATTTACATGGGGATACTAACCAGGGAATGTACATGGGGAATCTAACCCGGGAATGGACATGGGGATTCTAACCCGGGAATGTACATGGGGATACTAACCTGGGAATGTACATGGGGATACTAACCCTGGGAATGTAATGGGGATACTAACCCGGGAATGTACATGGGGATTCTAACCCGGAATTTACATGGAGATTCTAACCCGGGAATGTACATGGGGATACTAACCTGGGAATGTACATGGGGATTCTAACCCTCGGAATGTACATGGGGATTCTAACCCTCGGAATGTACATGGGGATTCTAACCCGGGAATGTACATGGGGATTCTAACCCGGGAATGTACATGGGGATTCTAACCCGGGAATGTACATGGGGATTCTAACCCGGGAATGTACATGGGGATTCTAACCCGGGAATGTACATGGGGATTCTAACCCGGGAATGTACATGGGGATACTAACCTGGGAATGTACATGGGGATTCTAACCCTGGGAATGTACATGGGGATTCTAACCCTGGGAATGTACATGGGGATTCTAACCCGGGAATGTACATGGGGATTCTAACCCGGGAATGAACATGGGGATTCTAACCCGGGAATGAACATGGGGATTCCAACCCGGGAATGTACATGGGGATTCCAACCCGGGAATGTACATGGGGATTCTAACCGGGAATGTACATGGGGATTCTAACCCGGGAATGTACATGGATATTCTAACCCGGGAATGTACATGGGAATTCTAACCCGGGAATGCACAAGGGGATTCTAACCCGGGAATGCACAAGGGGATACTAACCTGGGAATGTACATGGGGATACTAACCCTGGGAATGTAATGGGGATACTAACCCGGGAATGTACATGGGGATTCTAACCCGGAATTTACATGGAGATTCTAACCCGGGAATGTACATGGGGATTCTAACCCGGGAATGTACATGGGGATTCTAACCCGGGAATGGACATGGGGATTCTAACCTGGGAGTGTACATGGTGATTCTAACCCTGGGAATGTACATGGGGATATCAACCCGAGAATGTACATGGGGATATTAACCCGGGAATGTACATGGGGATTCTAACCCGGGAATGCACATGGGGATTCTCACCCGGGAATGCACATCGGGATTCTAAACCGGAAATGTACATGGGGATTCTAACCCGGGAATGTACATGGGGATTCTAACCCGGGAATGCACATGGGGATACTAACCTGGAAGTGTACATGGTGATTCAAACCCTGGGAATGTACATGGGGATATCAACCCGAGAATGCACATGGGGATTCTAACCCGGGAATGTACATGGGGATTCTAACCCGGGAATGTACATGGGGATTCTAACCCGGGAATGTACATGGGGATTCTAACCCGGGAATGTACATGGGGATTCTAACCCGGGAATGAACATGGGGATTCTAACCCGGGAATGAACATGGTGATCCTAACCCGGGAATGAACATGGGGATTCCAACCCGGGAATGTACATGGGGATTCTAACCCGGGAATGTACATGGGGATTCTAACCCGGGAATGTACATGGGGATTCTAACCAGGGAATGTACATGGGAATTCTAACCCGGGAATGCACAAGGGGATTCTAACCCGGGAATGCACAAGGGGATTCTAACCCGGGAATGTACATGGGGATTCTAACCCGGGAATGTACATGGGGATACTAACCTGGGAGTGTACATGGTGATTCTAACCCTGGGAATGTACATGGGGATATCAACCCGAGAATGTACATGGGGATATTAACCCGGGAATGTACATGGGGATTCTAACCCGGGAATGCACATGGGGATTCTCACCCGGGAATGCACATCAGGATTCTCACCCGGGAATGCACATCAGGATTCTAACCCGGGAATGTACATCAGGATTCTAACCCGGGAATGTACATGGGGATTCTAACCCGGGAATGTACATGGGGATACTAACCTGGGAGTGTACATGGTGATTCTAACCCTGGGAATGTACATGGGGATATCAACCCGAGAATGTACATGGGTATTCTAACCCGGGAATGTACATGGGGATATTAACCCGGGAATGTACATGGGGATTCTAACCCGGGAATGCACATGGGGATTCTCACGCGGGAATGCACATCGGGATTCTAACCCGGGAATGTACATGGGGATTCTAACCCGGGAATGTACATGGGGATACTAACCTGGGAGTGTACATGGTGATTCTAACCCTGGGAATGTACATGGGGATATCAACCCGAGAATGTATATGGGGATATTAACCTGGGAATGTACATGGGGATACGAACCGGGAATGTACATGGGGATTCTAACCTGGAATGTACATGGGGATTCTAACCTGGGAATGTACATGGGGATACTAATCTGGAAATGAACATGGGGATTCTAACCCTGGGAATGTACATGGGGATTCGAACCTGGGAATGTACATTCGGGATTCTAACCCGGCAATGAACATGGGGATACTAACCCGGGAATGCACATGGGGATTCTAACCCTGGGAATGTACATGGTGATTCTAACCCTCGGAATGTACATCGGGATTCTAACCCGGGAATGTACATGGGGATTCTAACCCGGGAATGTACATGGGGATTCTAACCCGGGAATGTACATGGGGATTCTAACCCGGGAATGCACATGGGGATTCTAACCCGGGAATGTACATGGGGATTCTAACCCGGGAATGTACATGGGGATTCTACCCCGGGAAGGTACATGGGGATACGAACCCGGGAATGTACATGGGGATTCTAACCCGGGAATGTACATGGGGATTCTAACCCGGGAATGTACATGGGGATTCTAACCCGGGAATGTACATGGGGATTCTAACCCGGGAATGTACATGGGGATTCTAACCCGGGAATGTACATGGGGATTCTAACCCGGGAATGTACATGGGGATTTTAACCCGGGAATGTACATGGGGATTCTAAACCGGGAATGTACATGGGGATTCTAAACCGGGAATGTACATGGGGATTCTACCCCGGGAATGCACATTGGGATACGAACCCGGGAATGTACATGGCGATTCTAAACCGGGAATGTACATGGGGATTCTAACCCGGGAATGTACATGTGGATTCTAACCCGGGAATGTACATGGGGATTCTAACCCGGGAATGTACATGGGGATTCTAAACCGGGAATGTACATGGGGATTCTACCCCGGGAATGCACATTGGGATACGAACCCGGGAATGTACATGGGGATTCTAACCCGGGAATGTACATGTGGATTCTAACCCGGGAATGTACATGAGGAAACTAACCCGGGAATGTACATGGGGATTGTAACCCGGGAATGTACATGGAGATTCTAACCCGGGAATGTACATGGAGATTCTAACCCGGGAATGTACATGTGGATGAATCCGGGAATATCCATGGGCATTCGAACCCGGGAATGTACATGGGGATACGAACCCGGGAATGCACATGGGGATTCTCACCCGGGAATGCACATGGGGATTCTCGCCCGGGAATGCACATGGGGATTCTTGCCCGGGAATGCACATGGGGATTCTCGCCCGGGAATGCACATGGGGATTCTCGCCCGGGAATGCACATGGGGATTCTCGCCCGGGAATGTACATCGGGATTCTAACCCGGGAATGTACATGTGGATGAATCCGGGAATATCCATGGGCATTCTAACCCGGGAATGTACATGGGGATTCTACCCCGGGAATGCACATGGGGATACGAACCCGGGAATGCACATGGGGATTCTCACCCGGGAATGCACATGGGGATTCTCACCCGGGAATGCACATGGGGATTCTCACCCGGGAATGCACATGGGGATTCTAACCCGGGAATGCACATGGGGATTCTAACCCGGAAATGCACATGGGGATACAAACCCGGAAATGCACATGGGGATACAAACCCGGGAATGCACATGGGGATTCTCACCCGGGAATGCACAGGGGGATTCTCACCCGGGAATGCACAGGGGGATTCTCACCCGGGAATGCACAGGGGGATTCTCACCCGGGAATGCACAGGGGGATTCTCACCCGGGAATGCACAGGGGGATTCTCACCCGGGAATGCACAGGGGGATTCTCACCCGGGAATGCACAGGGGGATTCTCACCCGGGAATGCACAGGGGGATTCTCACCCGGGAATGCACAGGGGGATTCTCACCCGGGAATGCACAGGGGGATTCTCACCCGGGAATGCACAGGGGGATTCTCACCCGGGAATGCACAGGGGGATTCTCACCCGGGAATGCACAGGGGGATTCTCACCCGGGAATGCACAGGGGGATTCTCACCCGGGAATGCACAGGGGGATTCTCACCCGGGAATGCACAGGGGGATTCTCACCCGGGAATGCACAGGGGGATTCTCACCCGGGAATGTACATGGGGATTATAACCCCGGGAATGTACATGGGGATTATAACCCGGGAATGTACATGGGAATTATAACCCGGGAATGTACATGGGGACACTAACACGGGAATGTACATGGGGATACTAACCCGGGAATGTACATGGGGATACTAACCCGGGAATGTACATGGGGATTCTAACCCGGGAATGTACATGGGGATACTAACCCGGGAATGTACATGGGGATACTAACCCGGGAATTTACATGGGGATTCTAACCCGGGAATGTACATGGGGATTCTAACCCGGGAATGTACATGGGGATTCTAACCCGGGAATGTACAAGGGGAAAATAACCCGCGAATGTACATGGGGATACTAACCCGGGAATTTACATGGGGATTCTAACCCGGGAATGTACATGGGGATTCTAACCCGGGAATGTACATGGGGATTCTAACCCGGGAATGTACAAGGGGAAAATAACCCGGGAATGTACATGGGGAAAATAACCCGGGAATGTACATGGGGATACTAACCCGGGAATGTACATGGGTAAACTAACCCGGGAATGTACATGGGAATTCTAACCCGGGAATGTACATGGGGATTCTAACCCGGGAATGAACATGGGGATTCTAACCCGGGAATGAACATGGGGATTCTAACCCGGGAATGAACATGGGGATTCTAACCCGGGAATGCACATGGGGATTCAAACCCGGGAATGTACATGGGGATTCCAACCCGGGAATGTGCATGGGGATACTAACCTGGGAGTGTACATGGTGATTCTAACCCTGGGAATGTACATGGGGATACTAACCCGGGAATTTACATGGGGATACTAACCCGGGAATGTACATGGGGATTCTAACCCGGGAATGTACATGGGGATTCTAACCTGGGAATGTACATGGAGATTCTATCCCGGGAATGTACATGGGGATACTAACCTGGGAATGTACATGGGGATTCTAACCCTGGGAATGTACATGGGGATACTAACCCGGGAATGTACATGGGGATTCTAACCTGGGAATGTACATGGCGATTCTAACCCGGGAATGTACATGGGGATACTAACCCGGGAATGTACATGGGGATTCTAACCCGGGAATGTACATGGGGATTCTAACCCGGGAATGTACATGGGGATTCTAACCCGGGAATGTACATGGGGATTCTAATCCGGGAATGTACATGGGGAAACTAACGCGGGAATGTACATGGGGAAACTAACCCGGGAAAGTACATGGGAATTCGAACCCGGGAATGTACATGGGAATTCTAACCCGGGAATGTACATGGGAATTCTACCCCGGGAATGCACATTGGGATACGAACCCGGGAATGTACATGGGGATACTAACCCGGGAACGTACATGGGGATTCTAACCCGGGAATGTACACGGGGACACTAACCCGGGAATGTACATGGGGATTCTAACCCGGGAATGTACATGGGGATTCTCACCCGGGAATGCACAGGGGGATTCTCACCCGGGAATGCACAGGGGGATTCTCACCCGGGAATGCACAGGGGGATTCTCACCCGGGAATGCACAGGGGGATTCTCACCCGGGAATGCACAGGGGGATTCTCACCCGGGAATGCACAGGGGGATTCTCACCCGGGAATGCACAGGGGGATTCTCACCCGGGAATGCACAGGGGGATTCTCACCCGGGAATGCACAGGGGGATTCTCACCCGGGAATGCACAGGGGGATTCTCACCCGGGAATGCACAGGGGGATTCTCACCCGGGAATGCACAGGGGGATTCTCACCCCGGGAATGTACATGGGGATTATAACCCGGGAATGTACATGGGAATTATAACCCGGGAATGTACATGGGGACACTGACACGGGAATGTACATGGGGATACTAACCCGGGAATGTACATGGGGATACTAACCCGGGAATGTACATGGTGATTCTAACCCGGGAATGTACATGGGGATACTAACCCGGGAATGTACATGGGGATACTAACCCGGGAATTTACATGGGGATTCTAACCCGGGAATGTACATGGGGATTCTAACCCGGGAATGTACATGGGGATTCTAACCCGGGAATGTACAAGGGGAAAATAACCCGGGAATGTACATGGGGATACTAACCCGGGAATTTACATGGGGATTCTAACCCGGGAATGTACATGGGGATTCTAACCCGGGAATGTACATGGGGATTCTAACCCGGGAATGTACAAGGGGAAAATAACCCGGGAATGTACATGGGGAAAATAACCCGGGAATGTACATGGGGATACTAACCCGGGAATGTACATGGGGATACTAACCCGGGAATGTACATGGGAATTCTAACCCGGGAATGTACATGGGGATTCTAACCCGGGAATGAACATGGGGATTCTAACCCGGGAATGAACATGGGGATTCTAACCCGGGAATGCACATGGGGATTCAAACCCGGGAATGTACATGGGGATTCCAACCCGGGAATGTGCATGGGGATACTAACCTGGGAGTGTACATGGTGATTCTAACCCTGGGAATGTACATGGGGATACTAACCCGGGAATTTACATGGGGATACTAACCCGGGAATGTACATGGGGATTCTAACCCGGGAATGTACATGGGAATTCTAACCCGGGAATGTACATGGGGATACGAACCCGGGAATGTACATGGGGATTTTAACCCGGGAATGTACATGGGGATACTAACCCGGGAACGTACATGGGGATTCTAACCCGGGAATGTACACGGGGACACTAACCCGGGAATGTACATGGGGATTCTAACCCGGGAATGTACATGGGAATTCTAACCCGGGAATGTACATGGGGATACGAACCCGGGAATGTACATGGGGATTTTAACCCGGGAATGTACATGGGGATTCTAAACCGGGAATGTACATGAGGAAACTAACACGGGAATGTACATGGGGATTCTAACCCGGGAATGCACATGGGGATTCTAACCCGGGAATGTACATGGAGATTCTAACCCGGGAATGTACATGGAGATTCTAACCCGGGAATGTACATGTGGATGAATCCGGGAATATCCATGGGCATTCGAACCCGGGAATGTACATGGGGATTCTACCCCGGGAATGCACATGGGGATACGAACCCGGGAATGCACATGGGGATTCTCGCCCGGGAATGCACATGGGGATTCTCGCCCGGGAATGCACATGGGGATTCTCGCCCGGGAATGCACATGGGGATTCTCGCCCGGGAATGCACATGGGGATTCTCGCCCGGGAATGCACATGGGGATTCTAACCCGGGAATGTACATGTGGATGAATCCGGGAATATCCATGGGCATTCTAACCCGGGAATGTACATGGGGATTCTACCCCGGGAATGCACATGGGGATACGAACCCGGGAATGCACATGGGGATTCTCACCCGGGAATGCACATGGGGATTCTAACCCGGGAATGCACATGGGGATTCTAACCCGGAAATGCACATGGGGATACAAACCCGGAAATGCACATGGGGATACAAACCCGGAAATGCACATGGGGATACAAACCCGGGAATGCACATGGGGATTCTCACCCGGGAATGCACATGGGGATTCTCACCCGGGAATGCACAGGGGGATTCTCACCGGGAATGCACAGGGGGATTCTCACCCGGGAATGCACAGGGGGATTCTCACCCGGGAATGCACAGGGGGATTCTCACCCGGGAATGCACAGGGGGATTCTCACCCGGGAATGCACAGGGGGATTCTCACCCGGGAATGCACAGGGGGATTCTCACCCGGGAATGCACAGGGTGATTCTCACCCGGGAATGCACAGGGGGATTCTCACCCGGGAATGCACAGGGGGATTCTCACCCGGGAATGCACAGGGGGATTCTCACCCGGGAATGCACAGGGGGATTCTCACCCGGGAATGCACAGGGGGATTCTCACCCGGGAATGCACAGGGGGATTCTCACCCGGGAATGCACAGGGGGATTCTCACCCGGGAATGCACAGGGGGATTCTCACCCGGGAATGCACAGGGGGATTCTCACCCGGGAATGTACATGGGGATTATAACCCCGGGAATGTACATGGGGATTATAACCCGGGAATGTACATGGGAATTATAACCCGGGAATGTACATGGGGACACTAACACGGGAATGTACATGGGGATACTAACCCGGGAATGTACATGGGGATACTAACCCGGGAATGTACATGGGGATTCTAACCCGGGAATGTACATGGGGATACTAACCCGGGAATGTACATGGGGATACTAACCCGGGAATTTACATGGGGATTCTAACCCGGGAATGTACATGGGGATTCTAACCCGGGAATGTACATGGGGATTCTAACCCGGGAATGTACAAGGGGAAAATAACCCGGGAATGTACATGGGGATACTAACCCGGGAATGTACATGGGGATACTAACCCGGGAATGTACATGGGGATTCTAACCCGGGAATGTACATGGGGATTCTAACCCGGGAATGTACATGGGGATTCTAACCCGGGAATGTACATGGGGAATCTAATCCGGGAATGTACATGGGGAAACTAACGCGGGAATGTACATGGGGAAACTAACCCGGGAAAGTACATGGGAATTCGAACCCGGGAATGTACATGGGAATTCTAACCCGGGAATGTACATGGGAATTCTACCCCGGGAATTTACATGGGGATACGAACCCGGGAATGTACATGGGGATACGAACCCGGGAATGTACATGGGGATACGAACCCGGGAATGTAAATGGGGATTCTACCCCGGGAATGCACATTGGGATACGAACCCGGGAATGTACATGGGGATACTAACCCGGGAACGTACATGGGGATTCTAACCCGGGAATGTACACGGGGACACTAACCCGGGAATGTACACGGGGATTCTAACCCGGGAATGTACACGGGGATTCTAACCCGGGAATGTACACGGGGATACGAACCCGGGAATGTACATGGGGATTTTAACCCGGGAATGTACATGGGGATTCTAAACCGGGAATGTACATGAGGAAACTAATCCGGGAATGTACATGGGGATTCTAACCCGGGAATGCACATGGGGATTCTAACCCGGGAATGTACATGGAGATTCTAACCCGGGAATGTACATGGAGATTCTAACCCGGGAATGTACATGTGGATGAATCCGGGAATATCCATGGGCATTCGAACCCGGGAATGTACATGGGGATTCTACCCCGGGAATGCACATGGGGATACGAACCCGGGAATGCACATGGGGATTCTCGCCCGGGAATGCACATGGGGATTCTCGCCCGGGAATGCACATGGGGATTCTCGCCCGGGAATGCACATGGGGATTCTCGCCCGGGAATGCACATGGGGATTCTCGCCCGGGAATGCACATGGGGATTCTCGCCCGGGAATGCACATGGGGATTCTCGCCCGGGAATGTACATCGGGATTCTAACCCGGGAATGTACATGTGGATGAATCCGGGAATATCCATGGGCATTCTAACCCGGGAATGTACATGGGGATTCTACCCCGGGAATGCACATGGGGATACGAACCCGGGAATGCACATGGGGATTCTCACCCGGGAATGCACATGGGGATTCTAACCCGGGAATGCACATGGGGATTCTAACCCGGAAATGCACATGGGGATACAAACCCGGAAATGCACATGGGGATACAAACCCGGGAATGCACATGGGGATTCTCACCCGGGAATGCACATGGGGATTCTCACCCGGGAATGCACAGGGGGATTCTCACCGGGAATGCACAGGGGGATTCTCACCGGGAATGCACAGGGGGATTCTCACCGGGAATGCACAGGGGGATTCTCACCCGGGAATGCACAGGGGGATTCTCACCCGGGAATGCACAGGGGGATTCTCACCCGGGAATGCACAGGGGGATTCTCACCCGGGAATGCACAGGGGGATTCTCACCCGGGAATGCACAGGGGGATTCTCACCCGGGAATGCACAGGGGGATTCTCACCCGGGAATGCACAGGGGGATTCTCACCCGGGAATGCACAGGGGGATTCTCACCCGGGAATGCACAGGGGGATTCTCACCCGGGAATGCACAGGGGGATTCTCACCCGGGAATGCACAGGGGGATTCTCACCCGGGAATGCACAGGGGGATTCTCACCCGGGAATGCACAGGGGGATTCTCACCCGGGAATGCACAGGGGGATTCTCACCCGGGAATGCACAGGGGGATTCTCACCCGGGAATGCACAGGGGGATTCTCACCCGGGAATGCACAGGGGGATTCTCACCCGGGAATGCACAGGGGGATTCTCACCCGGGAATGCACAGGGGGATTCTCACCCGGGAATGCACAGGGGGATTCTCACCCGGGAATGTACATGGGGATTATAACCCCGGGAATGTACATGGGGATTATAACCCGGGAATGTACATGGGAATTATAACCCGGGAATGTACATGGGGACACTAACACGGGAATGTACATGGGGATACTAACCCGGGAATGTACATGGGGATACTAACCCGGGAATGTACATGGGGATTCTAACCCGGGAATGTACATGGGGATTCTAACCCGGGAATGTACATGGGGATACTAACCCGGGAATTTACATGGGGATTCTAACCCGGGAATGTACATGGGGATTCTAACCCGGGAATGTACATGGGGATTCTAACCCGGGAATGTACAAGGGGAAAATAACCCGGGAATGTACATGGGGATACTAACCCGGGAATTTACATGGGGATTCTAACCCGGGAATGTACATGGGGATTCTAACCCGGGAATGTACATGGGGATTCTAACCCGGGAATGTACAAGGGGAAAATAACCCGGGAATGTACATGGGGAAAATAACCCGGGAATGTACATGGGGATACTAACCCGGGAATGTACATGGGTAAACTAACCCGGGAATGTACATGGGAATTCTAACCCGGGAATGTACATGGGGATTCTAACCCGGGAATGAACATGGGGATTCTAACCCGGGAATGAACATGGGGATTCTAACCCGGGAATGAACATGGGGATTCTAACCTGGGAATGCACATGGGGATTCAAACCCGGGAATGTACATGGGGATTCCAACCCGGGAATGTGCATGGGGATACTAACCTGGGAGTGTACATGGTGATTCTAACCCTGGGAATGTACATGGGGATACTAACCCGGGAATTTACATGGGGATACTAACCCGGGAATGTACATGGGGATTCTAACCCGGGAATGTACATGGGGATTCTAACCTGGGAATGTACATGGAGATTCTATCCCGGGAATGTACATGGGGATACTAACCTGGGAATGTACATGGGGATTCTAACCCTGGGAATGTACATGGGGATACTAACCCGGGAATGTACATGGGGATTCTAACCTGGGAATGTACATGGCGATTCTAACCCGGGAATGTACATGGGGATTCTAACCCGGGAATGTACATGGGGATTCTAACCCGGGAATGTACATGGGGATTCTAACCCGGGAATGTACATGGGGATTCTAATCCGGGAATGTACATGGGGAAACTAACGCGGGAATGTACATGGGGAAACTAACCCGGGAAAGTACATGGGAATTCGAACCCGGGAATGTACATGGGAATTCTAACCCGGGAATGTACATGGGAATTCTACCCCGGGAATGTACATGGGGATACGAACCCGGGAATGTACATGGGGATACGAACCCGGGAATGTACATGGGGATACGAACCCGGGAATGTAAATGGGGATTCTACCCCGGGAATGCACATTGGGATACGAACCCGGGAATGTACATGGGGATACTAACCCGGGAACGTACATGGGGATTCTAACCCGGGAATGTACACGGGGACACTAACCCGGGAATGTACATGGGGATACTAACCCGGGAATGTACATGGGGATTCTAACCCGGGAATGTACATGGGAATTCTAACCCGGGAATGTACATGGGGATACGAACCCGGGAATGTACATGGGGATTTTAACCCGGGAATGTACATGGGGATTCTAAACCTGGAATGTACATGAGGAAACTAACCCGGGAATGTACATGGGGATTCTAACCCGGGAATGTACATGGGGATTCTAACCCGGGAATGTACATGGAGATTCTAACCCAGGAATGTACATGTGAATGAATCCGGGAATATCCATGGGCATTCTAACCCGGGAATGTACATGGGGATTCTAACCCGGGAATGTACATGGGGATTCTAACCCCGGAATGTACATGGGGATTCTAACCCCGGAATGTACATGGGGATTCTAACCCAGGAATGCACATGGGGATTCTAACCCAGGAATGCACATGGGGATTCTAACACGGGAATGTACATGGGGATTCTAACACGGGAATGTACATGGGGATTCTAACCCGGGAATGTACATGGGGATTCGAACCCGGGAATGTACATGGGGATTCTAACCCGGGAATGTACATGGGGATTCTAACCCGGGAATGTACATGGGGTTATAACCCGGGAATGTACATGGGGATTCTAACCCGGGAATGTACATGGGGATTCTAACCCGGGAATGTACATGGGAATTCTAACCCGGGAATGTAAATGGGGATTCCACCCCGGGAATGCACATTAGGATACGAACCCGGGAATGTACATGGGGATTCTAACCCGGGAATGTACATGGGGATTCTAACCCGGGAATGTACATGGGGATTCTAACCCGGGAATGTACATGTGGATACTCACCCGGGAATGTACATGGGGATACTAACCCGGGAATGTACATCGGGACACTAACCCGGGAATGTACATGGGGATTCTATCCCGGGAATGTACATGGGGACACTAACCCGGGAATGTACATGGGGATACGAACCCGGGAATGTACATGGGGATTCTAACCCGGGAATTTACATGGGGATTCCAACCCGGGAATGTAAATGGGGATTCTAACCCGGGAATGCGCATGGGCATACAAACCCGGGAATGCGCATGGGGATTCTAACCCGGGAATGCGCATGGGGATTCTAACCCGGGAATGCGCATGGGGATTCTAACCCGGGAATGCGCATGGGGATTCTAACCCGGGAATGCGCATGGGGATTCTCACGCGGGAATGCACATGGGGATTCTCACCCGGGAATGCACATGGGGATTCTAACCCGGGAATGCACATGGGGATTCTAACCCAGGAATGTACATGTGGATGAATCCGGGAATATCCATGGGCATTCTAACCCGGGAATGTACATGGGGATTCTACCCCGGGAATGCACATGGGGATTCTAACCCGGGAATGTACATGGGGATTCTAACCCGGGAATGTACATGGGGATACGAACCCGGGAATGTACATGGGGATACGAACCCGGGAATGTACATGGGGACTCTAACCCGGGAATGTACATGGGGATTCTAACCCGGGAATGTACATGGGTAAACTAACCCGGGAATGTATATGGGGATACTAACACGGGAATGTACATGGGTAAACTAACCCGGGAATGTACATGGGTAAACTAACCCGGGAATGTACATGGGGATACTAACCCGGGAATGTACATGGGGATTCTAACCCGGGAATGTACATGGGGACACTAACCCGGGAATGTACATGGGGACACTAACCCGGGAATGTACATGGGGATTCTAACCCGGGAATTTACATGGGGATTCCAACCCGGGAATGTAAATGGGCATTCTAACCCGGGAATGCACATGGGGATACAAACCCGGGAATGCGCATGGGTATTCTAACCCGGGAATGTGCATGGGGATTCTAACCCGGGAATGAGCATGGGGATTCTAACCCGGGAATGAGCATGGGGATTCTAACCCGGGAATGCGCATGGGGATTCTCACCCGGGAATGCACATGGGGATTCTAACCCGGGAATGTACATGGGGATTCTAACCCGGGAATGTCCATGGGGATTCTAACCCAGGAATGTACATGTGGATGAATCCGGGAATATCCATGGGCATTCTAACCCGGGAATGTACATGGGGATTCTAACCCGGGAATGTAAATAGGGATTCTAACCCGTGAATGTACATGGGGATTCTAACCCGGGAATGTACATGGGGATTCTAACCCGGGAATGTACATGGGGATTCTAACCCGGGAATGTATATGGGGATACTAACCTGGGAATGTACATGGGGATACTAACCCGGGAATGTACATGGGGATACTAACACGGGAATGTACATGGGGATACTAACACGGGAATGTACATGGGGATACTAACACGGGAATGTACATGGGTAAACTAACCCGGGAACGTACATGGGTAAACTAACCCGGGAACGTACATGGGTAAACTAACCCGGGAATGTACATGGGGATTCTAACCCAGGAATGTACATGGGGATACTAACCCGGGAATGTACATGGGGATTCTAACCCAGGAATGTACATGGGGATTCTAACCCAGGAATGTACATGGGGATTCTAACCCAGGAATGTACATGGGGATACTAACCCGGGAATGTACATGGGGATACTAACCCGGGAATGTACATGGGGATACTAACCCGGGAATTTACATGGGGATACTAACCCGGGAATGTACATGGGGATATTAACCCGGGAATGTACATGGGGATATTAACCCGGGAATGTACATGGGGATACTAACCGGGAATGTACATGGGGATACTAACCCGGGAATGTACATGGGGATTCTAACCCGGGAATGTCCATGGGGATTCTAACCCGGGAATGTACTTGGGGATTCTAACCCGCGAGTGTACATGGGGATTCTAACCCGGGAATGTACATGGGGATATTAACCCGGGAATGTACATGAGGATTCTAACGCTGGGAATGTACATGGTGATTCTAACCCTCGGAATGTACATGGGGATTCTAACCCGGGAATGTACATGGGGATTCTAACCCGGGAATGTACATGGGGATTCTAACCCGGGAGTGTACATGGGGATTCTAACCCGGGAGTGTACATGGGGATTCTAACCCGGGAATGTACATGGGGATTCTAACCCGGGAATGTACATGGGGATACTAACCCGGGAATGTACATGGGGAAACTAACCCGGGAATGTACATGGGGAAACTAACCCGGGAATGTACATGGTAATTCTAACCCGGGAATGTACATGGGGATACGAACCCGGGAATGTACATGGGGATACGAACCCGGGAATGTAAATGGGGATTCTACCCCGGGAATGCACATTGGGATACGACCCCGGTAATGTACATGGGGATTCTAACCCGGGAATGTACATGTGGATTCTAACCCGGGAATGTACATGAGGAAACTAACCCGGGAATGTACATGGGGATTCTAACCCGGGAATGTACATGGGGATTCTAACCCGGGAATGTACATGGGGATTCTACCCCGGGAATGTACATGGGGATTCTAACCCGGGAATGTACATGGGGATTTTAACCCGGGAATGCACATGGGGATTCTAACCCGGGAATGCACATGGGGATTCTAACCCGGGAAGGTACATGGGGATTCTAACCCGGGAAGGTACATGGGGATTGTAACCCGGGAATGCACATGAGGATACAAACCCGGGAATGCACAAGGGGATTCTAACCCGGGAATGTACATGGGGATTCTAACCCGGGAATGTACATGGGGATTCTAACCCGGGAATGTACATGGGGATTCTAACCCCGGGAATGTACATGGGGATTCTAACCCGGGAATGTACATGGGGATTCTAACCCGGGAATGTACATGGGTAAACTAACCCGGGAATGTATATGGGGATACTAACACGGGAATGTACATGGGGATTCTAACACGGGAATGTACATGGGGATTCTAACCCGGGAATGTACATGGGGATTCGAACCCGGGAATGTACATGGGGATTCTAACCCGGGAATGTACATGGGGATTCTAACCCGGGAATGTACATGGGGTTATAACCCGGGAATGTACATGGGGATTCTAACCCGGGAATGTACATGGGGATTCTAACCCGGGAATGTACATGGGAATTCTAACCCGGGAATGTAAATGGGGATTCCACCCCGGGAATGCACATTGGGATACGAACCCGGGAATGTACATGGGGATTCTAACCCGGGAATGTACATGGGGATTCTAACCCGGGAATGTACATGGGGATTCTAACCCGGGAATGTACATGTGGATACTCACCCGGGAATGTACATGGGGATACTAACCCGGGAATGTACATCGGGACACTAACCCGGGAATGTACATGGGGATTCTATCCCGGGAATGTACATGGGGACACTAACCCGGGAATGTACATGGGGATACGAACCCGGGAATGTACATGGGGATTCTAACCCGGGAATTTACATGGGGATTCCAACCCGGGAATGTAAATGGGGATTCTAACCCGGGAATGCGCATGGGCATACAAACCCGGGAATGCGCATGGGGATTCTAACCCGGGAATGCGCATGGGGATTCTAACCCGGGAATGCGCATGGGGATTCTAACCCGGGAATGCGCATGGGGATTCTAACCCGGGAATGCGCATGGGGATTCTCACGCGGGAATGCACATGGGGATTCTCACCCGGGAATGCACATGGGGATTCTAACCCGGGAATGCACATGGGGATTCTAACCCAGGAATGTACATGTGGATGAATCCGGGAATATCCATGGGCATTCTAACCCGGGAATGTACATGGGGATTCTACCCCGGGAATGCACATGGGGATTCTAACCCGGGAATGTACATGGGGATTCTAACCCGGGAATGTACATGGGGATACGAACCCGGGAATGTACATGGGGATACGAACCCGGGAATGTACATGGGGACTCTAACCCGGGAATGTACATGGGGATTCTAACCCGGGAATGTACATGGGTAAACTAACCCGGGAATGTATATGGGGATACTAACACGGGAATGTACATGGGTAAACTAACCCGGGAATGTACATGGGTAAACTAACCCGGGAATGTACATGGGGATACTAACCCGGGAATGTACATGGGGATTCTAACCCGGGAATGTACATGGGGACACTAACCCGGGAATGTACATGGGGACACTAACCCGGGAATGTACATGGGGATTCTAACCCGGGAATTTACATGGGGATTCCAACCCAGGAATGTAAATGGGCATTCTAACCCGGGAATGCACATGGGGATACAAACCCGGGAATGCGCATGGGTATTCTAACCCGGGAATGTGCATGGGGATTCTAACCCGGGAATGAGCATGGGGATTCTAACCCGGGAATGAGCATGGGGATTCTAACCCGGGAATGCGCATGGGGATTCTCACCCGGGAATGCACATGGGGATTCTAACCCGGGAATGTACATGGGGATTCTAACCCGGGAATGTCCATGGGGATTCTAACCCAGGAATGTACATGTGGATGAATCCGGGAATATCCATGGGCATTCTAACCCGGGAATGTACATGGGGATTCTAACCCGGGAATGTAAATAGGGATTCTAACCCGTGAATGTACATGGGGATTCTAACCCGGGAATGTACATGGGGATTCTAACCCGGGAATGTACATGGGGATTCTAACCCGGGAATGTATATGGGGATACTAACCTGGGAATGTACATGGGGATACTAACCCGGGAATGTACATGGGGATACTAACACGGGAATGTACATGGGGATACTAACACGGGAATGTACATGGGGATACTAACACGGGAATGTACATGGGTAAACTAACCCGGGAACGTACATGGGTAAACTAACCCGGGAACGTACATGGGTAAACTAACCCGGGAATGTACATGGGGATTCTAACCCAGGAATGTACATGGGGATACTAACCCGGGAATGTACATGGGGATTCTAACCCAGGAATGTACATGGGGATTCTAACCCAGGAATGTACATGGGGATTCTAACCCAGGAATGTACATGGGGATACTAACCCGGGAATGTACATGGGGATACTAACCCGGGAATGTACATGGGGATACTAACCCGGGAATTTACATGGGGATACTAACCCGGGAATGTACATGGGGATATTAACCCGGGAATGTACATGGGGATATTAACCCGGGAATGTACATGGGGATACTAACCGGGAATGTACATGGGGATACTAACCCGGGAATGTACATGGGGATTCTAACCCGGGAATGTCCATGGGGATTCTAACCCGGGAATGTACTTGGGGATTCTAACCCGCGAGTGTACATGGGGATTCTAACCCGGGAATGTACATGGGGATATTAACCCGGGAATGTACATGAGGATTCTAACGCTGGGAATGTACATGGTGATTCTAACCCTCGGAATGTACATGGGGATTCTAACCCGGGAATGTACATGGGGATTCTAACCCGGGAATGTACATGGGGATTCTAACCCGGGAGTGTACATGGGGATTCTAACCCGGGAGTGTACATGGGGATTCTAACCCGGGAATGTACATGGGGATTCTAACCCGGGAATGTACATGGGGATACTAACCCGGGAATGTACATGGGGAAACTAACCCGGGAATGTACATGGGGAAACTAACCCGGGAATGTACATGGTAATTCTAACCCGGGAATGTACATGGGGATACGAACCCGGGAATGTACATGGGGATACGAACCCGGGAATGTAAATGGGGATTCTACCCCGGGAATGCACATTGGGATACGACCCCGGTAATGTACATGGGGATTCTAACCCGGGAATGTACATGTGGATTCTAACCCGGGAATGTACATGAGGAAACTAACCCGGGAATGTACATGGGGATTCTAACCCGGGAATGTACATGGGGATTCTAACCCGGGAATGTACATGGGGATTCTACCCCGGGAATGTACATGGGGATTCTAACCCGGGAATGTACATGGGGATTTTAACCCGGGAATGCACATGGGGATTCTAACCCGGGAATGCACATGGGGATTCTAACCCGGGAAGGTACATGGGGATTCTAACCCGGGAAGGTACATGGGGATTGTAACCCGGGAATGCACATGAGGATACAAACCCGGGAATGCACAAGGGGATTCTAACCCGGGAATGTACATGGGGATTCTAACCCGGGAATGTACATGGGGATTCTAACCCGGGAATGTACATGGGGATTCTAACCCCGGGAATGTACATGGGGATTCTAACCCGGGAATGTACATGGGGATTCTAACCCGGGAATGTACATGGGGATTATAACCCGCGAATGTACATGAGGATTATAACCCAGGAATGTACATGGGGATTATAACCCGGGAATGTACATGGGGATTCTAACCCGGGAATGCACATGAGGATTCTAACCCGGGAATGTACATGGGGATACGAACCCAGGAATGTACATGGGGATACTAACCCTCCTAACCCGGGAATGTACATGGGGATACTAACCCGGGAATGTGCATGGGGATACTAACCCTGGGAATGTGCATGGGGATACTAACCCTGGGAATGTACATGGGGATACTAACCCTGGGAATGTACATGGGGATTCTAACCCGGGAATGTACATGGGAATTCTACCCCGGGAATGTACATGGGGATTCTAACCCGGGAATGTACATGGGGATTCTAACCCGGGAATGTACATGGGGATTCTAACCCGGGAATGTACATGGGGATTCTAACCCGGGAATGTACATGGGGATTCTAACCCGGGAATGGACATGGGGATTCCAACCCGGGAATGGACATGGGGATTCCAACCCGGGAATGGACATGGGGATTCCAACCCGGGAATGGACATGGGGATTCTAACCCGGGAATGAACATGGGGATTCTAACCCGGGAATGCACATGGGGATTCTAACCCGGGAAGGTACATGGGGATTCTAATCCGGGAAGGTACATGGGGATTCTAACCCGGGAATGCACATGGGGATACAAACCCGGGAATGCACATGGGGATACAAACCCGGGAATGTACATGGGGATTCTAACCCGGGAATGTACATGGGGATTCTAACCCGGGAATGTACATGGGGATTATAACCCCGGGAATGTACATGGGGATTATAACCCCGGGAATGGACATGGGGATTATAACCCCGGGAATGGACATGGGGATTATAACCCCGGGAATGTACATGGGGATTATAACCCGGGAATGTACATGGGGATTATAACCCGGTAATGTACATGGGGATTATAACCCGGGAATGTACATGGGGATTCTAACCCGGGAATGTTCATGGGGATACTAACCCAGGAATGTACATGGGGATACAAACCCTACTAACCCGGGAATGTACATGGGGATTCTAATCCGGGAATGTAGATGGGGATACTAACCCTCCTAACCCGGGAATGTACATGGGGATACTAACCCGGGAATGTGCATGGGGATACTAACCCTGGGAATGTGCTTGGGGATACGAACCCTGGGAATGTATATGGGGATACTAACCCTGGGAATGTACATGGGGATTCTAACCCGGGAATGTACATGGGGATTCTAACCCGGGAATGTACATGGGGATTCTAACCCGGGAATGAACATGGGGATTCTAACCCGGGAATGAACATGGGGATTCGAACCCGGGAATGAACATGGGGATTCTAACCCGGGAATGAACATGGGGATTCTAACCCGGGAATGAACATGGGGATTCTAACCCGGGAATGTACATGGGGATTCTCACCCGGGAATGTACATGGGGATTCTAACCCAGGAATGTACATGGTGATTCTAACCCTGGGAATGTACATGGGGATACTAACCGGGAATGTACATGGGGATACTAACCCGGGAATTTACATGGGGATACTAACCCGGGAATGTACATGGGGATATTAACCCGGGAATGTACATGGGGATATTAACCCGGGTATGTACATGGGGATATTAACCCGGGAATGTACATGGGGATACTAACCGGGAATGTACATGGGGATACTAACCCGGGAATTTACATGGGGATACTAACCCGGGAATGTACATGGGGATTCTAACCCGGGAATGTCCATGGGGATTCTAACCCGGGAATGTACATGGAGATTCTAACCCGCGAGTGTACATGGGGATTCTAACCCGGGAATGTACATGGGGATATTAACCCGGGAATGTACATGAGGATTCTAACGCTGGGAATGTACATGGTGATTCTAACCCTCGGAATGTACATGGGGATTCTAACCCGGGAGTGTACATGGGGATTCTAACCCGGGAGTGTACATGGGGATTCTAACCCGGGAATGTACATGGGGATTCTAACCCGGGAATGTACATGGGGATACTAACCCGGGAATGTACATGGGGATTCTAACCCGGGAATGTACATGGGGATTCTAACCCGGGAATGTACATGGGGAAACTAACCCGGGAATGTACATGGGGAAACGAACCCGGGAATGTACATGGGGATACGAACCCGGGAATGTACATGGGGATACGAACCCGGGAATGTACATGGGGATACGAACCCGGGAATGTAAATGGGGATTCTACCCCGGGAATGCACATTGGGATACGAACCCGGGAATGTACATGGGGATACGAACCCGGGAATGTACACGGGGACACTAACCCGGGAATGTACACGGGGATACTAACCCGGGAATGTACATGGGGATTCTAACCCGGGAATGTACATGGGAATTCTAACCCGGGAATGTACATGGGGATACGAACCCGGGAATGTACATGGGGATACGAACCCGGGAACGTACATGGGGATTCTAACCCGGGAATGTACATGAGGAAACTAACCCGGGAATGTACATGGGGATTCTAACCCGGGAATGTACATGGGGATTCTAACCCGGGAATGTACATGGGGATTCTAACCCCGGAATGTACATGGGGATTCTAACCCCGGAATGTACATGGGGATTCTAACCCCGGAATGTACATGGGGATTCTAACCCAGGAATGCACATGGGGATTCTAACCCAGGAATGCACATGGGGATTCTAACCCGGGAATGTACATGGGGTTATAACCCGGGAATGTACATGGGGATTCTAACCCGGGAATGTACATGGGGATTCTAACCCGGGAATGTACATGGGGATTCTAACCCGGGAATGTGCATGGGAATTCTAACCCGGGAATGTAAATGGGGATTCCACCCCGGGAATGCACATTGGGATACGAACCCGGGAATGTACATGGGGATTCTAACCCGGGAATGTACATGGGGATTCTAACCCGGGAATGTACATGGGGATTCTAACCCGGGAATGTACATGGGGATTCTAACCCGGGAATGTACATGTGGATACTCACCCGGGAATGTACATGGGGATACTAACCCGGGAATGTACATGGGGACACTAACCCGGGAATGTACATGGGGATTCTATCCCGGGAATGTACATGGGGACACTAACCCGGGAATGTACATGGGGATACGAACCCGGGAATGTACATGGGGATTCTAACCCGGGAATTTACATGGGGATTCCAACCCGGGAATGTAAATGGGGATTCTAACCCGGGAATGCGCATGGGCATACAAACCCGGGAATGCGCATGGGGATTCTAACCCGGGAATGTGCATGGGGATTCTAACCCGGGAATGCGCATGGGGATTCTAACCTGGGAATGCGCATGGGGATTGTAACCCGGGAATGCACATGGGGATTCTCACGCGGGAATGCACATGGGGATTCTCACCCGGGAATGCACATGGGGATTCTAACCCGGGAATGCACATGGGGATTCTAACCCAGGAATGTACATGTGGATGAATCCGGGAATATCCATGGGCATTCTAACCCGGGAATGTACATGGGGATTCTACCCCGGGAATGCACATGGGGATTCTAACCCGGGAATGTACATGGGGATTCTAACCCGGGAATGTACATGGGGATACTAACCAGGGAATGTACATGGGG
Source organism: Pristiophorus japonicus (assembly GCF_044704955.1). Classification (NCBI taxonomy): domain Eukaryota; kingdom Metazoa; phylum Chordata; class Chondrichthyes; family Pristiophoridae; genus Pristiophorus; species Pristiophorus japonicus. The sequence goes on along the minus strand of NW_027253827.1, from coordinate 603,127 downwards.
ATACTAAACCGGGAATGTACATGGGGACTCTAACCCGGGAATGTACATGGGGATTCTAACCCGGGAATGTACATGGGGATTCTAACCCGGGAATGTACATGGGTAAACTAACCCGGGAATGTATATGGGGATACTAACCCGGGAATGCACATGGGGATACAAACCCGGGAATGCGCATGGGTATTCTAACCCGGGAATGTGCATGGGGATTCTAACCCGGGAATGAGCATGGGGATTCTAACCCGGGAATGAGCATGGGGATTCTAACCCGGGAATGCGCATGGGGATTCTCACCCGGGAATGCACATGGGGATTCTAACCCGGGAATGTACATGGGGATTCTAACCTGGGAATGTACATGGTGATTCTAACCCAGGAATGTACATGTGGATGAATCCGGGAATATCCATGGGCATTCTAACCCGGGAATGTACATGGGGATTCTACCCCGGGAATGCACATCGGGATTCTAACCCGGGAATGTACATGGGGATTCTAACCCGGGAATGTATATGGGGATACTAACCCGGGAATGTACATGGGGATTCTAACCCGGGAATGTAAATAGGGATTCTAACCCGGGAATGTACATGGGGATTCTAACCCGGGAATGTACATGGGGATACTAACCCGGGAATGTACATGGGGATACTAACACGGGAATGTACATGGGGATACTAACACGGGAATGTACATGGGGATACTAACCCGGGAATGTACATGGGGATATTAACCCGGGAATGTACATGGGGATATTAACCCGGGAATGTACATGGGGATACTAACCGGGAATGTACGTGGGGATACTAACCCGGGAATTTACATGGGGATACTAACCCGGGAATGTACATGGGGATTCTAACCCGGGAATGTCCATGGGGATTCTAACCCGGGAATGTACATGGGGATTCTAACCCGCGAGTGTACATGGGGATTCTAACCCGGGAATGTACATGGGGATATTAACCCGGGAATGTACATGAGGATTCTAACGCTGGGAATGTACATGGTGATTCTAACCCTCGGAATGTACATGGGGATTCTAACCCGGGAATGTACATGGGGATTCTAACCCGGGAGTGTACATGGGGATTCTAACCCGGGAGTGTACATGGGGATTCTAACCCGGGAATGTACATGGGGATACTAACCTGGGAATGTACATGGGGATACTAACCCGGGAATGTACATGGGGATACTAACACGGGAATGTACATGGGGATACTAACACGGGAATGTACATGGGGATACTAACACGGGAATGTACATGGGTAAACTAACCCGGGAAAGTACATGGGTAAACTAACCCGGGAACATACATGGGTAAACTAACCCGGGAATGTACATGGGGATTCTAACCCAGGAATGTACATGGGGATACTAACCCGGGAATGTACATGGGGATTCTAACCCAGGAATGTACATGGGGATTCTAACCCAGGAATGTACATGGGGATTCTAACCCAGGAATGTACATGGGGATTCTAACCCAGGAATGTACATGGGGATACTAACCCGAGAATGTACATGGGGATACTAACCCGGGAATGTACATGGGGATACTAACCCGGGAATTTACATGGGGATACTAACCCGGGAATTTACATGGGGATACTAACCCGGGAATGTACATGGGGATATTAACCCGGGAATGTACATGGGGATATTAACCCGGGAATGTACATGGGGATACTAACCGGGAATGTACATGGGGATACTAACCCGGGAATGTACATGGGGATTCTAACCCGGGAATGTCCATGGGGATTCTAACCCGGGAATGTACTTGGGGATTCTAACCCGCGAGTGTACATGGGGATTCTAACCCGGGAATGTACATGGGGATATTAACCCGGGAATGTACATGAGGATTCTAACGCTGGGAATGTACATGGTGATTCTAACCCTCGGAATGTACATGGGGATTCTAACCCGGGAATGTACATGGGGATTCTAACCCGGGAATGTACATGGGAATTCTAACCCGGGAGTGTACATGGGGATTCTAACCCGGGAATGTACATGGGGATTCTAACCCGGGAATGTACATGGGGATACTAACCCGGGAATGTACATGGGGAAACTAACCCGGGAATGTACATGGGGAAACTAACCCGGGAATGTACATGGTAATTCTAACCCGGGAATGTACATGGGGATACGAACCCGGGAATGTACATGGGGATACGAACCCGGGAATGTAAATGGGGATTCTACCCCGGGAATGCACATTGGGATACGACCCCGGGAATGTACATGGGGATTCTAACCCGGGAATGTACATGTGGATTCTAACCCGGGAATGTACATGAGGAAACTAACCCGGGAATGTACATGGGGATTCTAACCCGGGAATGTACATGGGGATTCTAACCCGGGAATGTACATGGGGATTCTACCCCGGGAATGTACATGGGGATTCTAACCCGGGAATGTACATGGGGATTTTAACCCGGGAATGCACATGGGGATTCTAACCCGGGAATGCACATGGGGATTCTAACCCGGGAAGGTACATGGGGATTCTAACCCGGGAAGGTACATGGGGATTGTAACCCGGGAATGCACATGAGGATACAAACCCGGGAATGCACAAGGGGATTCTAACCCGGGAATGTACATGGGGATTCTAACCCGGGAATGTACATGGGGATTCTAACCCGGGAATGTACATGGGGATTCTAACCCGGGAATGTACATGGGGATTCTAACCCCGGGAATGTACATGGGGATTCTAACCCGGGAATGTACATGGGGATTCTAACCCGGGAATGTACATGGGGATTATAACCCGCGAATGTACATGGGGATTATAACCCAGGAATGTACATGGGGATTATAACCCGGGAATGTACATGGGGATTCTAACCCGGGAATGCACATGAGGATTCTAACCCGGGAATGTACATGGGGATACGAACCCAGGAATGTACATGGGGATACTAACCCTCCTAACCCGGGAATGTACATGGGGATACTAACCCGGGAATGTGCATGGGGATACTAACCCTGGGAATGTGCATGGGGATACTAACCCTGGGAATGTACATGGGGATACTAACCCTGGGAATGTACATGGGGATACTAACCCTGGGAATGTACATGGGAATTCTACCCCGGGAATGTACATGGGGATTCTAACCCGGGAATGTACATGGGGATTCTAACCCGGGAATGTACATGGGGATTCTAACCCGGGAATGTACATGGGGATTCTAACCCGGGAATGTACATGGGGATTCTAACCCGGGAATGGACATGGGGATTCCAACCCGGGAATGGACATGGGGATTCTAACCCGGGAATGTACATGGGGATTCTAACCCGGGAATGTACATGGGGATTCTAACCCGGGAATGCACATGGGGATTCTAACCCGGGAAGGTACATGGGGATTCTAATCCGGGAAGGTACATGGGGATTCTAACCCGGGAATGCACATGGGGATACAAACCCGGGAATGCACATGGGGATACAAACCCGGGAATGTACATGGGGATTCTAACCCGGGAATGTACATGGGGATTCTAACCCGGGAATGAACATGGGGATTCTAACCCGGGAATGAACATGGGGATTCTAACCCGGGAATGAACATGGGGATTCTAACCCGGGAATGTACATGGGGATTCTCACCCGGGAATGTACATGGGGATTCTAACCCAGGAATGTACATGGTGATTCTAACCCTGGGAATGTACATGGGGATACTAACCGGGAATGTACATGGGGATACTAACCCGGGAATTTACATGGGGATACTAACCCGGGAATGTACATGGGGATATTAACCCGGGAATGTACATGGGGATATTAACCCGGGTATGTACATGGGGATATTAACCCGGGAATGTACATGGGGATACTAACCGGGAATGTACATGGGGATACTAACCCGGGAATTTACATGGGGATACTAACCCGGGAATGTACATGGGGATTCTAACCCGGGAATGTCCATGGGGATTCTAACCCGGGAATGTACATGGAGATTCTAACCCGCGAGTGTACATGGGGATTCTAACCCGGGAATGTACATGGGGATATTAACCCGGGAATGTACATGAGGATTCTAACGCTGGGAATGTACATGGTGATTCTAACCCGGGAGTGTACATGGGGATTCTAACCCGGGAGTGTACATGGGGATTCTAACCCGGGAATGTACATGGGGATTCTAACCCGGGAATGTACATGGGGATACTAACCCGGGAATGTACATGGGGATTCTAACCCGGGAATGTACATGGGGAAACTAACCCGGGAATGTACATGGGGAAACTAACCCGGGAATGTACATGGGGAAACGAACCCGGGAATGTACATGGGGAAACGAACCCGGGAATGTACATGGGGATACGAACCCGGGAATGTACATGGGGATACGAACCCGGGAATGTAAATGGGGATTCTACCCCGGGAATGCACATTGGGATACGAACCCGGGAATGTACATGGGGATACGAACCCGGGAATGTACACGGGGACACTAACCCGGGAATGTACACGGGGATACTAACCCGGGAATGTACATGGGGATTCTAACCCGGGAATGTACATGGGAATTCTAACCCGGGAATGTACATGGGGATACGAACCCGGGAATGTACATGGGGATACGAACCCGGGAATGTACATGGGGATTCTAACCCGGGAATGTACATGAGGAAACTAACCCGGGAATGTACATGGGGATTCTAACCCGGGAATGTACATGGGGATTCTAACCCGGGAATGTACATGGGGATTCTAACCCGGGAATGTACATGGAGATTCTAACCCCGGAATGTACATGGGGATTCTAACCCAGGAATGCACATGGGGATTCTAACCCAGGAATGCACATGGGGATTCTAACCCGGGAATGTACATGGGGATTCTAACCCGGGAATGTACATGGGGATTCTAACCCGGGAATGTACATGGGGATTCTAACCCGGGAATGTACATGGGGATTCTAACCCGGGAATGTACATGGGGATTCTAACCCGGGAATGTACATGGGGATTCTAACCCGGGAATGTACATGGGGATTCTAACCCGGGAATGTGCATGGGAATTCTAACCCGGGAATGTAAATGGGGATTCCACCCCGGGAATGCACATTGGGATACGAACCCGGGAATGTACATGGGGATTCTAACCCGGGAATGTACATGGGGATTCTAACCCGGGAATGTACATGGGGATTCTAACCCGGGAATGTACATGGGGATTCTAACCCGGGAATGTACATGTGGATACTCACCCGGGAATGTACATGGGGATACTAACCCGGGAATGTACATGGGGACACTAACCCGGGAATGTACATGGGGATTCTATCCCGGGAATGTACATGGGGACACTAACCCGGGAATGTACATGGGGATACGAACCCGGGAATGTACATGGGGATTCTAACCCGGGAATTTACATGGGGATTCCAACCCGGGAATGTAAATGGGGATTCTAACCCGGGAATGCGCATGGGCATACAAACCCGGGAATGCGCATGGGGATTCTAACCCGGGAATGTGCATGGGGATTCTAACCCGGGAATGCGCATGGGGATTCTAACCTGGGAATGCGCATGGGGATTCTAACCCGGGAATGCACATTGGGATTCTCACGCGGGAATGCACATGGGGATTCTCACCCGGGAATGCACATGGGGATTCTAACCCGGGAATGCACATGGGGATTCTAACCCAGGAATGTACATGTGGATGAATCCGGGAATATCCATGGGCATTCTAACCCGGGAATGTACATGGGGATTCTACCCCGGGAATGCACATGGGGATTCTAACCCGGGAATGTACATGGGGATTCTAACCCGGGAATGTACATGGGGATACTAACCAGGGAATGTACATGGGGATACTAACCCGGGAATGTACATGGGGACTCTAACCCGGGAATGTACATGGGGATTCTAACCCGGGAATGTACATGGGGATTCTAACCCGGGAATGTACATGGGTAAACTAACCCGGGAATGTATATGGGGATACTAACCCGGGAATGCACATGGGGATACAAACCCGGGAATGCGCATGGGTATTCTAACCCGGGAATGTGCATGGGGATTCTAACCCGGGAATGAGCATGGGGATTCTAACCCGGGAATGAGCATGGGGATTCTAACCCGGGAATGCGCATGGGGATTCTCACCCGGGAATGCTCATGGGGATTCTAACCCGGGAATGTACATGGGGATTCTAACCCGGGAATGTACATGGGGATTCTAACCCAGGAATGTACATGTGGATGAATCCGGGAATATCCATGGGCATTCTAACCCGGGAATGTACATGGGGATTCTACCCCGGGAATGCACATCGGGATTCTAACCCGGGAATGTACATGGGGATTCTAACCCGGGAATGTATATGGGGATACTAACCCGGGAATGTACATGGGGATTCTAACCCGGGAATGTAAATAGGGATTCTAACCCGGGAATGTACATGGGGATTCTAACCCGGGAATGTACATGGGGATTCTAACCCGGGAATGTACATGGGGATACTAACCCGGGAATGTACATGGGGATACTAACACGGGAATGTACATGGGGATACTAACACGGGAATGTACATGGGGATACTAACACGGGAATGTACATGGGGATACTAACACGGGAAAGTACATGGGTAAACTAACCCGGGAACGTACATGGGTAAACTAACCCGGGAATGTACATGGGGATTCTAACCCAGGAATGTACATGGGGATTCTAACCCAGGAATGTACATGGGGATACTAACCCGGGAATGTACATGGGGATACTAACCCGGGAATGTACATGGGGATACTAACCCGGGAATTTACATGGGGATACTAACCCGGGAATGTACATGGGGATATTAACCCGGGAATGTACATGGGGATATTAACCCGGGAATGTACATGGGGATATTAACCCGGGAATGTACATGGGGATACTAACCGGGAATGTACATGGGGATACTAACCCGGGAATTTACATGGGGATACTAACCCGGGAATGTACATGGGGATTCTAACCCGGGAATGTCCATGGGGATTCTAACCCGGGAATGTACATGGGGATTCTAACCCGCGAGTGTACATGGGGATTCTAACCCGGGAATGTACATGGGGATATTAACCCGGGAATGTACATGAGGATTCTAACGCTGGGAATGTACATGGTGATTCTAACCCTCGGAATGTACATGGGGATTCTAACCCGGGAATGTACATGGGGATTCTAACCCGGGAGTGTACATGGGGATTCTAACCCGGGAGTGTACATGGGGATTCTAACCCGGGAATGTACATGGGGATTCTAACCCGGGAATGTACATGGGGATTCTAACCCGGGAATGTACATGGGGACACTAACCCGGGAATGTACATGGGGATTCTAACCCGGGAATGTACATGGGGAAACTAACCCGGGAATGTACATGGGGAAACTAACCCGGGAATGTACATGGTAATTCTAACCCGGGAATGTACATGGGGATACGAACCCGGGAATGTACATGGAGATACGAACCCGGGAATGTAAATGGGGATTCTACCCCGGGAATGCACATTGGGATACGACCCCGGGAATGTACATGGGGATTCTAACCCGGGAATGTACATGTGGATTCTAACCCGGGAATGTACATGAGGAAACTAACCCGGGAATGTACATGGGGATTCTAACCCGGGAATGTACATGGGGATTCTAACCCGGGAATTTACATGGGGATTCTAACCCCGGAATGTACATGGGGATTCTAACCCCGGAATGTACATGGGGATTCTAACCCGAGAATGCACATGGGGATTCTAACCCGGGAATGCACATGGGGATTCTCACCCGGGAATGCACATCGGGATTCTAACCCGGGAATGTACATGGGGATTCTAACCCGGGAATGCACATGGGGATTCTAACCCGGGAATGCACATGGGGATTCTAACCCGGGAATGTACATGGGGATTCTACATGGGGATTCTAACCCGAGAATGTACATGGGGATTCTAACCCGGGAATGTACATGGGGATTCTAACCCGGGATGTACATGGGGATTCTAACCCGGGAATGTACATGGGGATTCTAACCCGGGAATGTACATGGGGATTCTAACCCGGGAATGTACATGGGGATTCGAACCCGGGAATGTACATGGGGATTCGAACCCAGGAATGTACATGGGAATTCTAACCCGGGAATGTACATGGGAATTCTAACCCGGGAATGTACATGGGAATTCTACCCCGGGAATGCACATTGGGATACGAACCCGGGAATGTACATGGGGATTCTAACCCGGGAATGTACATGAGGAAACTAACCCGGGAATGTACATGGGGATTCTAACCCGGGAATGTACATGGGGATTCTAACCCGGGAATGTACATGGGGATTCTAACCCCGGAATGTACATGGGGATTCTAACCCCGGAATGTACATGGGGATTCTAACCCGAGAATGCACATGAGGATTCTAACCCGGGAATGCACATGGGGATTCTCACCCGGGAATGCACATCGGGATTCTAACCCGGGAATGTACATGGGGATTCTAACCCGGGAATGCACATGGGGATTCTAACCCGGGAATGCACATGGGGATTCTAACCCGGGAATGCACATGGGGATTCTAACCCGGGAATGTACATGGGGATTCTACATGGGGATTCTAACCCGAGAATGTACATGCGGATTCTAACCCGGGAATGTACATGGGGATTCTAACCCGGGAATGTACATGGGGATTCTAACCCGGGAATGTACATGGGGATTCTAACCCGGGAATGTACATGGGGATTCTAACCCGGGAATGTACATGGGGATTCGAACCCGGGAATGTACATGGGGATTCGAACCCAGGAATGTACATGGGAATTCTAACCCGGGAATGTACATGGGAATTCTAACCCGGGAATGTACATGGGAATTCTACCCCGGGAATGCACATTGGGATACGAACCCGGGAATGTACATGGGGATTCTAACCCGGGAATGTACATGGGGATTCTAACCCGGGAATGTACATGGGGATACTAACCCGGGAATGTACATGGGGACACGAACCCGGGAATGTACATGGGGACACGAACCCGGGAATGTACATGGGGATTCTAACCCGGGAATGTACATGGGGATTCTAACCCGGGAATGTACATGGGAATTCTAACCCGGGAATGTACATGGGGATACGAACCCGGGAATGTACATGGGGATTCTAACCCGGGAATGTACATGGGAATGAATCCGGGAATATCCATGGGCATTCTAACCCGGGAATGTACATGGGGATTCTAACCCGGGAATGTACATGGGGATTCTAACCCCGGAATGTACATGGGGATTCTAACCCAGGAATGCACATGGGGATTCTAACCCGGGAATGCACATGGGGATTCTAACACGGGAATGTACATGGGGATTCTAACACGGGAATGTACATGGGGATTCTAACCCGGGATGTACATGGGGATTCTAACCCGGGATGTACATGGGGATTCTAACCCGGGAATGTACATGGGGATTCTAACCCGGGAATGTACATGGGGATTCTAACCCGGGAATGTACATGGGGATTCTAACCCGGGAATGTACATGGGTATTCTAACCCGGGAATGTACATGGGGATTCTAACCCGGGAATGTACATGGGAATTCTAACCCGGGATGTACATGTGGATACTCACCCGGGAATGTACATGGGGATACTAACCCGGGAATGTACATGGGGACACTAACCCGGGAATGTACATGGGGACACTAACCCGGGAATGTACATGGGGATTCTAACCCGGGAATGTACATGGGGACTCTAACCCGGGAATGTACATGGGGATACTAACCCGGGAATGTACATGGGGATTCTAACCCGGGAATTTACATGGGGATTCCAACCCGGGAATTTACATGGGGATTCTAACCCGGGAATGCACATGGGGATACAAACCCGGGAATGCGCATGGGTATTCTAACCCGGGAATGTGCATGGGGATTCTAACCCGGGAATGAGCATGGGGATTCTAACCCGGGAATGCGCATGGGGATTCTAACCCGGGAATGCGCATGGGGATTCTAACCCGGGAATGTACATGGGGATTCTAACCCGGGAATGAACATGGGGATTCTAACCCGGGAATGAACATGGGGATTCTAACCCGGGAATGAACATGGGGAAACTAACACGGGAATGTACATGGGGAAACTAACCCGGGAATGTACATGGGGAAACTAACCCGGGAATGTGCATGGGGATACGAACCCGGGAATGTGCATGGGGATACGAACCCGGGAATGTACATGGGGATACGAACCCGGGAATGTAAATGGGGATTCTACCCCGGGAATGCACATTGGGATACGAACCCGGGAATGTACATGGGGATACTAACCCGGGAACGTACATGGGGATTCTAACCCGGGAATGTACACGGGGACACTAACCCGGGAATGTACATGGGGATACTAACCCGGGAATGTACATGGGGATTCTAACCCGGGAATGTACATGTGAATTCTAACCCGGGAATGTACATGGGGATACGAACCCGGGAATGTACATGGGGATTCTAACCCGGGAATGTACATGGGGATTCTAACCCGGGAATGTACATGAGGAAACTAACCCGGGAATGTACATGGGGATTCTAACCCGGGAATGTACATGGGGATTCTAACCCGGGAATGTACATGGGGATTCTAACCCGGGAATGTACATGGAGATTCTAACCCAGGAATGTACATGTGAATGAATCCGGGAATATCCATGGGCATTCTAACCCGGGAATGTACATGGGGATTCTAACCCGGGAATGTACATGGGGATTCTAACCCCGGAATGTACATGGGGATTCTAACCCCGGAATGTACATGGGGATTCTAACCCCGGAATGCACATGGGGATTCTAACCCGGGAATGTACATGGGGATTCTAACCCGGGAATGTACATGTGGATACTCACCCGGGAATGTACATGGGGACACTAACCCGGGAATGTACATGGGGATTCTATCCCGGGAATGTACATGGGGACACTAACCCGGGAATGTACATGGGGATACGAACCCGGGAATGTACATGGGGATTCTAACCCGGGAATTTACATGGGGATTCCAACCCGGGAATGTAAATGGGGATTCTAACCCGGGAATGCGCATGGGCATACAAACCCGGGAATGCGCATGGGGATTCCAACCCGGGAATGTGCATGGGGATTCTAACCCGGGAATGCGCATGGGGATTCTAACCCGGGAATGCGCATGGGGATTCTAACCCGGGAATGCACATGGGGATTCTCACGCGGGAATGCACATGGGGATTCTCACCCGGGAATGCACATGGGGATTCTCACCCGGGAATGCACATGGGGATTCTAACCCGGGAATGTACATGTGGATGAATCCGGGAATATCCATGGGCATTCTAACCCGGGAATGTACATGGGGATTCTACCCCGGGAATGCACATGGGGATTCTAACCCGGGAATGTACATGGGGATTCTAACCCGGGAATGTACATGGGGATACTAACCCGGGAATGTACATGGGGATACTAACCCGGGAATGTACATGGGGACTCTAACCCGGGAATGTACATGGGGATTCTAACCCGGGAATGTACATGGGTAAACTAACCCGGGAATGTATATGGGGATACTAACACGGGAATGTACATGGGTAAACTAACCCGGGAATGTACATGGGTAAACTAACCCGGGAATGTACATGGGGATACTAACCCGGGAATGTACATGGGGATACTAACCCGGGAATGTACATGGGGACACTAACCCGGGAATGTACATGGGGACACTAACCCGGGAATGTACATGGGGATTCTAACCCGGGAATTTACATGGGTATTCCAACCCGGGAATGTAAATGGGCATTCTAACCCGGGAATGCACATGGGGATACAAACCCGGGAATGCGCATGGGTATTCTAACCCGGGAATGTGCATGGGGATTCTAACCCGGGAATGAGCATGGGGATTCTAACCCGGGAATGAGCATGGGGATTCTAACCCGGGAATGCGCATGGGGATTCTCACCCGGGAATGCACATGGGGATTCTAACCCGGGAATGTACATGGGGATTCTAACCCGGGAATGTACATGTGGATGAATCCGGGAATATCCATGGGCATTCTAACCCGGGAATGTACATGGGGATTCTACCCCGGGAATGCACATCGGGATTCTAACCCGGGAATGTACATGGGGATTCTAACCCGGGAATGTATATGGGGATACTAACCCGGGAATGTACATGGGGATTCTAACCCGGGAATGTAAATAGGGATTCTAACCCGGGAATGTACATGGGGATTCTAACCCGGGAATGTACATGGGGATTCTAACCCGGGAATGTACATGGGGATACTAACCTGGGAATGTACATGGGGATACTAACCCGGCAATGTACATGGGGATACTAACACGGGAATGTACATGGGGATACTAACACGGGAATGTACATGGGGATACTAACACGGGAATGTACATGGGGATACTAACACGGGAATGTACATGGGGATACTAACCCGGGAAAGTACATGGGTAAACTAACCCGGGAACGTACATGGGTAAACTAACCCGGGAATGTACATGGGGATTCTAACCCAGGAATGTACATGGGGATACTAACCCGGGAATGTACATGGGGATTCTAACCCAGGAATGTACATGGGGATTCTAACCCAGGAATGTACATGGGGATTCTAACCCAGGAATGTACATGGGGATTCTAACCCAGGAATGTACATGGGGATACTAACCCGGGAATGTACATGGGGATACTAACCCGGGAATGTACATGGGGATACTAACCGGGAATGTACATGGGGATACTAACCCGGGAATTTACATGGGGATACTAACCCGGGAATGTACATGGGGATATTAACCCGGGAATGTACATGGGGATATTAACCCGGGAATGTACATGGGGATATTAACCCGGGAATGTACATGGGGATACTAACCGGGAATTTACATGGGGATACTAACCCGGGAATGTACATGGGGATTCTAACCCGGGAATGTCCATGGGGATTCTAACCCGGGAATGTCCATGGGGATTCTAACCCGCGAGTGTACATGGGGATTCTAACCCGGGAATGTACATGGGGATTCTAACCCGGGAATGTACATGAGGATTCTAACGCTGGGAATGTACATGGTGATTCTAACCCTCGGAATGTACATGGGGACTCTAACCCGGGAATGTACATGGGGATTCTAACCCGGGAATGTACATGGGTAAACTAACCCGGGAATGTATATGGGGATACTAACACGGGAATGTACATGGGTAAACTAACCCGGGAATGTACATGGGTAAACTAACCCGGGAATGTACATGGGGATACTAACCCGGGAATGTACATGGGGATACTAACCCGGGAATGTACATGGGGACACTAACCCGGGAATGTACATGGGGACACTAACCCGGGAATGTACATGGGGATTCTAACCCGGGAATGTACATGGGGATTCCAACCCGGGAATGTAAATGGGCATTCTAACCCGGGAATGCACATGGGGATACAAACCCGGGAATGCGCATGGGTATTCTAACCCGGGAATGTGCATGGGGATTCTAACCCGGGAATGAGCATGGGGATTCTAACCCGGGAATGAGCATGGGGATTCTAACCCGGGAATGCGCATGGGGATTCTCACCCGGGAATGCACATGGGGATTCTAACCCGGGAATGTACATGGGGATTCTAACCCGGGAATGTACATGTGGATGAATCCGGGAATATCCATGGGCATTCTAACCCGGGAATGTACATGGGGATTCTACCCCGGGAATGCACATCGGGATTCTAACCCGGGAATGTACATGGGGATTCTAACCCGGGAATGTATATGGGGATACTAACCCGGGAATGTACATGGGGATTCTAACCCGGGAATGTAAATAGGGATTCTAACCCGGGAATGTACATGGGGATTCTAACCCGGGAATGTACATGGGGATTCTAACCCGGGAATGTACATGGGGATACTAACCTGGGAATGTACATGGGGATACTAACCCGGCAATGTACATGGGGATACTAACACGGGAATGTACATGGGGATACTAACACGGGAATGTACATGGGGATACTAACACGGGAATGTACATGGGTAAACTAACCCGGGAAAGTACATGGGTAAACTAACCCGGGAACGTACATGGGTAAACTAACCCGGGAATGTACATGGGGATTCTAACCCAGGAATGTACATGGGGATACTAACCCGGGAATGTACATGGGGATTCTAACCCAGGAATGTACATGGGGATTCTAACCCAGGAATGTACATGGGGATTCTAACCCAGGAATGTACATGGGGATTCTAACCCAGGAATGTACATGGGGATACTAACCCGGGAATGTACATGGGGATACTAACCCAGGAATGTACATGGGGATACTAACCGGGAATGTACATGGGGATACTAACCCGGGAATTTACATGGGGATACTAACCCGGGAATGTACATGGGGATATTAACCCGGGAATGTACATGGGGATATTAACCCGGGAATGTACATGGGGATATTAACCCGGGAATGTACATGGGGATACTAACCGGGAATTTACATGGGGATACTAACCCGGGAATGTACATGGGGATTCTAACCCGGGAATGTCCATGGGGATTCTAACCCGGGAATGTCCATGGGGATTCTAACCCGCGAGTGTACATGGGGATTCTAACCCGGGAATGTACATGGGGATTCTAACCCGGGAATGTACATGAGGATTCTAACGCTGGGAATGTACATGGTGATTCTAACCCTCGGAATGTACATGGGGATTCTAACCCGGGAGTGTACATGGGGATTCTAACCCGGGAATGTACATGGGGATTCTAACCCGGGAATGTACATGGGGATACTAACCCGGGAATGTACATGGGGATTCTAACCCGGGAATGTACATGGGGAAACTAACCCGGGAATGTACATGGGGAAACTAACCCGGGAATGTACATGGGGAAACTAACCCGGGAATGTACATGGGGAAACGAACCCGGGAATGTACATGGGGATACGAACCCGGGAATGTACATGGGGATACGAACCCGGGAATGTAAATGGGGATTCTACCCCGGGAATGCACATTGGGATACGAACCCGGGAATGTACATGGGGATACTAACCCGGGAACGTACATGGGGATTCTAACCCGGGAATGTACACGGGGACACTAACCCGGGAATGTACATGGGGATACTAACCCGGGAATGTACATGTGAATGAATCCGGGAATATCCATGGGCATTCTAACCCGGGAATGTACATGGGGATTCTAACCCGGGAATGTACATGGGGATTCAAACCCCGGAATGTACATGGGGATTCTAACCCCGGAATGTACATGGGGATTCTAACCCAGGAATGCACATGGGGATTCTAACCCAGGAATGTACATGGGGAAACTAACCCGGGAATGTACATGGGGAAACTAACCCGGGAATGTACATGGTAATTCTAACCCGGGAATGTACATGGGGATACGAACCCGGGAATGTACATGGAGATACGAACCCGGGAATGTAAATGGGGATTCTACCCCGGGAATGCACATTGGGATACGACCCCGGGAATGTACATGGGGATTCTAACCCGGGAATGTACATGTGGATTCTAACCCGGGAATGTACATGAGGAAACTAACCCGGGAATGTACATGGGGATTCTAACCCGGGAATGTACATGGGGATTCTAACCCGGGAATGTACATGGGGATTCTAACCCGGGAATGTACATGGGGATTCTAACCCCGGAATGTACATGGGGATTCTAACCCGAGAATGCACATGGGGATTCTAACCCGGGAATGCACATGGGGATTCTCACCCGGGAATGCACATCGGGATTCTAACCCGGGAATGTACATGGGGATTCTAACCCGGGAATGCACATGGGGATTCTAACCCGGGAATGCACATGGGGATTCTAACCCGGGAATGTACATGGGGATTCTACATGGGGATTCTAACCCGAGAATGTACATGGGGATTCTAACCCGGGAATGAACATGGGGATTCTAACCCGGGATGTACATGGGGATTCTAACCCGGGAATGTACATGGGGATTCTAACCCGGGAATGTACATGGGGTTATAACCCGGGAATGTACATGGGGATTCGAACCCGGGAATGTACATGGGGATTCGAACCCGGGAATGTACATGGGGATTCGAACCCAGGAATGTACATGGGAATTCTAACCCGGGAATGTACATGGGAATTCTAACCCGGGAATGTACATGGGAATTCTACCCCGGGAATGCACATTGGGATACGAACCCGGGAATGTACATGGGGATTCTAACCCGGGAATGTACATGGGGATTCTAACCCGGGAATGTACATGGGGATTCTAACCCGGGAATGTACATGGGGATTCTAACCCGGGAATGTACATGGGGATACTAACCCGGGAATGTACATGGGGATACTAACCCGGGAATGTACATGGGGACACGAACCCGGGAATGTACATGGGGATACTAACCCGGGAATGTACATGGGGATTCTAACCCGGGAATGTACACGGGGACACTAACCCGGGAATGTACACGGGGATACTAACCCGGGAATGTACATGGGGATTCTAACCCGGGAATGTACATGGGGATTCTAACCCGGGAATGTACATGGGAATTCTAACCCGGGAATGTACATGGGGATACGAACCCGGGAATGTACATGGGGATTCTAACCCGGGAATGTACATGTGGATTCTAACCCGGGAATGTACATGAGGAAACTAACCCGGGAATGTACATGGGGATTCTAACCCGGGAATGTACATGGGGATTCTAACCCGGGAATGTACATGGGGATTCTAACCCGGGAATGTACATGGGGATTCTAACCCAGGAATGTACATGTGAATGAATCCGGGAATATCCATGGGCATTCTAACCCGGGAATGTACATGGGGATTCTAACCCGGGAATGTACATGGGGATTCTAACCCCGGAATGTACATGGGGATTCTAACCCAGGAATGCACATGGGGATTCTAACCCGGGAATGCACATGGGGATTCTAACACGGGAATGTACATGGGGATTCTAACACGGGAATGTACATGGGGATTCTAACCCGGGATGTACATGGGGATTCTAACCCGGGAATGTACATGGGGATTCTAACCCGGGAATGTACATGGGGATTCTAACCCGGGAATGTACATGGGGATTCTAACCCGGGAATGTACATGGGGATTCTAACCCGGGAATGTACATGGGGATTCTAACCCGGGAATGTACATGGGAATTCTAACCCGGGAATGTACATGTGGATACTCACCCGGGAATGTACATGGGGACACTAACCCGGGAATGTACATGGGGACACTAACCCGGGAATGTACATGGGGACACTAACCCGGGAATGTACATGGGGATTCTAACCCGGGAATGTACATGGGGACTCTAACCCGGGAATGTACATGGGGATACTAACCCGGGAATGTACATGGGGATTCTAACCCGGGAATTTACATGGGGATTCCAACCCGGGAATTTACATGGGGATTCCAACCCGGGAATTTACATGGGGATTCTAACCCGGGAATGCACATGGGGATACAAACCCGGGAATGCGCATGGGTATTCTAACCCGGGAATGTGCATGGGGATTCTAACCCGGGAATGAGCATGGGGATTCTAACCCGGGAATGCGCATGGGGATTCTAACCCGGGAATGCGCATGGGGATTCTAACCCGGGAATGCACATGGGGATTCTAATCCGGGAATGCACATGGGGATTCTAACCCGGGAATGTACATGGGGATTATAACCCGGGAATGAACATGGGGATTCTAACCCGGGAATGAACATTGGGATTCTAACCCGGGAATGAACATGGGGATTCTAACCCGGGAATGAACATGGGGATTCTAACCCGGGAATGAACATGGGGATTCTAACCCGGGAATGAACATGGGGATTCTAACCCGGGAATGTACATGGGGATTCTCACCCGGGAATGTACATGGGGATTCTAACCCAGGAATGTACATGGTGATTCTAACCCTGGGAATGTACATGGGGATATTAACCCGGGAATGTACATGGGGATACTAACCGGGAATGTACATGGGGATACTAACCCGGGAATTTACATGGGGATACTAACCCGGGAATGTACATGGGGATATTAACCCGGGAATGTACATGGGGATATTAACCCGGGAATGTACATGGGGATATTAACCCGGGAATGTACATGGGGATACTAACCGGGAATGTACATGGGGATACTAACCCGGGAATTTACATGGGGATACTAACCCGGGAATGTACATGGGGATTCTAACCCGGGAATGTCCATGGGGATTCTAACCCGGGAATATACATGGGGATTCTAACCCGCGAGTGTACATGGGGATTCTAACCCGGGAATGTACATGGGGATATTAACCCGGGAATGTACATGAGGATTCTAACGCTGGGAATGTACATGGTGATTCTAACCCTCGGAATGTACATGGGGATTCTAACCCGGGAATGTACATGGGGATTCTAACCCGGGAGTGTACATGGGGATTCTAACCCGGGAATGTACATGGGGATTCTAACCCGGGAATGTACATGGGGATACTAACCCGGGAATGTACATGGGGATTCTAACCCGGGAATGTACATGGGGAAACTAACCCGGGAATGTACATGGGGAAACTAACCCGGGAATGTACATGGGGAAACTAACCCGGGAATGTACATGGGGATACGAACCCGGGAATGTACATGGGGATACGAACCCGGGAATGTACATGGGGATACGAACCCGGGAATGTACATGGGGATACGAACCCGGGAATGTAAATGGGGATTCTACCCCGGGAATGCACATTGGGATACGAACCCGGGAATGTACATGGGGATACTAACCCGGGAACGTACATGGGGATTCTAACCCGGGAATGTACACGGGGACACTAACCCGGGAATGTACATGGGGATACTAACCCGGGAATGTACATGGGGATTCTAACCCGGGAATGTACATGGGAATTCTAACCCGGGAATGTACATGGGGATATTAACCCGGGAATGTACATGGGGATACTAACCGGGAATGTACATGGGGATACTAACCCGGGAATGTACATGGGGATATTAACCCGGGAATGTACATGGGGATATTAACCCGGGTATGTACATGGGGATATTAACCCGGGAATGTACATGGGGATACTAACCGGGAATGTACATGGGGATACTAACCGGGGAATTTACATGGGGATACTAACCCGGGAATGTACATGGGGATTCTAACCCGGGAATGTCCATGGGGATTCTAACCCGGGAATGTAAATGGGGATTCTACCCCGGGAATGCACATTGGGATACGAACCCGGGAATGTACATGGGGATACTAACCCGGGAACGTACATGGGGATTCTAACCCGGGAATGTACACGGGGACACTAACCCGGGAATGTACATGGGGATACTAACCCGGGAATGTACATGGGGATTCTAACCCGGGAATGTACATGGGAATTCTAACCCGGGAATGTACATGGGGATACGAACCCGGGAATGTACATGGGGATTCTAACCCGGGAATGTACATGGGGATTCTAACCCGGGAATGTACATGAGGAAACTAACCCGGGAATGTACATGGGGATTCTAACCCGGGAATGTACATGGGGATTCTAACCCGGGAATGTACATGGGGATTCTAACCCGGGAATGTACATGGAGATTCTAACCCAGGAATGTACATGTGAATGAATCCGGGAATATCCATGGGCATTCTAACCCGGGAATGTACATGGGGATTCTAACCCGGGAATGTACATGGGGATTCTAACCCCGGAATGTACATGGGGATTCTAACCCCGGAATGTACATGGGGATTCTAACCCCGGAATGCACATGGGGATTCTAACCCAGGAATGCACATGGGGATTCTAACCCGGGAATGTACATGGGGATTCTAACCCGGGAATGTACATGTGGATACTCACCCGGGAATGTACATGGGGATACTAACCCGGGAATGTACATGGGGATTCTATCCCGGGAATGTACATGGGGACACTAACCCGGGAATGTAAATGGGGATTCTAACCCGGGAATGCGCATGGGCATACAAACCCGGGAATGCGCATGGGGATTCTAACCCGGGAATGCGCATGGGGATTCTAACCCGGGAATGCGCATGGGGATTCTAACCCGGGAATGCGCATGGGGATTCTAACCCGGGAATGCACATGGGGATTCTCACGCGGGAATGCACATGGGGATTCTCACCCGGGAATGCACATGGGGATTCTAACCCGGGAATGCACATGGGGATTCTAACCCGGGAATGTACATGTGGATGAATCCGGGAATATCCATGGGCATTCTAACCCGGGAATGTACATGGGGATTCTACCCCGGGAATGCACATGGGGATTCTAACCCGGGAATGTACATGGGGATTCTAACCCGGGAATGTACATGGGGATACTAACCCGGGAATGTACATGGGGATACTAACCCGGGAATGTACATGGGGACTCTAACCCGGGAATGTACATGGGGATTCTAACCCGGGAATGTACATGGGTAAACTAACCCGGGAATGTATATGGGGATACTAACACGGGAATGTACATGGGTAAACTAACCCGGGAATGTACATGGGTAAACTAACCCGGGAATGTACATGGGGATACTAACCCGGGAATGTACATGGGGATACTAACCCGGGAATGTACATGGGGACACTAACCCGGGAATGTACATGGGGACACTAACCCGGGAATGTACATGGGGATTCTAACCCGGGAATTTACATGGGGATTCCAACCCGGGAATGTAAATGGGCATTCTAACCCGGGAATGCACATGGGGATACAAACCCGGGAATGCGCATGGGTATTCTAACCCGGGAATGTGCATGGGGATTCTAACCCGGGAATGAGCATGGGGATTCTAACCCGGGAATGAGCATGGGGATTCTAACCCGGGAATGCGCATGGGGATTCTCACCCGGGAATGCACATGGGGATTCTAACCCGGGAATGTACATGGGGATTCTAACCCGGGAATGTACATGTGGATGAATCCGGGAATATCCATGGGCATTCTAACCCGGGAATGTACATGGGGATTCTACCCCGGGAATGCACATCGGGATTCTAACCCGGGAATGTACATGGGGATTCTAACCCGGGAATGTATATGGGGATACTAACCCGGGAATGTACATGGGGATTCTAACCCGGGAATGCAAATAGGGATTCTAACCCGGGAATGTACATGGGGATTCTAACCCGGGAATGTACATGGGGATTCTAACCCGGGAATGTACATGGGGATACTAACCTGGGAATGTACATGGGGATACTAACCCGGGAATGTACATGGGGATACTAACACGGGAATGTACATGGGGATACTAACACGGGAATGTACATGGGGATACTAACACGGGAATGTACATGGGTAAACTAACCCGGGAAAGTACATGGGTAAACTAACCCGGGAACGTACATGGGTAAACTAACCCGGGAATGTACATGGGGATTCTAACCCAGGAATGTACATGGGGATACTAACCCGGGAATGTACATGGGGATTCTAACCCAGGAATGTACATGGGGATTCTAACCCAGGAATGTACATGGGGATTCTAACCCAGGAATGTACATGGGGATTCTAACCCGGGAATGTACATGGGGATACTAACCCGGGAATGTACATGGGGATACTAACCGGGAATGTACATGGGGATACTAACCCGGGAATTTACATGGGGATACTAACCCGGGAATGTACATGGGGATATTAACCCGGGAATGTACATGGGGATATTAACCCGGGAATGTACATGGGGATATTAACCCGGGAATGTACATGGGGATACTAACCGGGAATTTACATGGGGATACTAACCCGGGAATGTACATGGGGATTCTAACCCGGGAATGTCCATGGGGATTCTAACCCGGGAATGTCCATGGGGATTCTAACCCGCGAGTGTACATGGGGATTCTAACCCGGGAATGTACATGGGGATATTAACCCGGGAATGTACATGAGGATTCTAACGCTGGGAATGTACATGGTGATTCTAACCCTCGGAATGTACATGGGGATTCTAACCCGGGAGTGTACATGGGGATTCTAACCCGGGAGTGTACATGGGGATACTAACCCGGGAATGTACATGGGGATTCTAACCCGGGAATGTACATGGGGAAACTAACCCGGGAATGTACATGGGGAAACTAACCCGGGAATGTACATGGGGAAACTAACCCGGGAATGTACATGGGGATACGAACCCGGGAATGTACATGGGGATACGAACCCGGGAATGTACATGGGGATACGAACCCGGGAAGGTAAATGGGGATTCTACCCCGGGAATGCACATTGGGATACGAACCCGGGAATGTACATGGGGATACTAACCCGGGAACGTACATGGGGATTCTAACCCGGGAATGTACACGGGGACACTAACCCGGGAATGTACATGGGGATACTAACCCGGGAATGTGCATGTGAATGAATCCGGGAATATCCATGGGCATTCTAACCCGGGAATGTACATGGGGATTCTAACCCGGGAATGTACATGGGGATTCTAACCCCGGAATGTACATGGGGATTCTAACCCCGGAATGTACATGGGGATTCTGACCCAGGAATGCACATGGGGATTCTAACCCAGGAATGCACATGGGGATTCTAACCCGGGAATGTACATGGGGATTCTAACCCGGGAATGTACATGTGGTTACTCACCCGGGAATGTACATGGGGACACTAACCCGGGAATGTACATGGGGATTCTATCCCGGGAATGTACATGGGGACACTAACCCGGGAATGTACATGGGGATACGAACCCGGGAATGTACATGGGGATTCTAACCCGGGAATTTACATGGGGATTCCAACCCGGGAATGTAAATGGGGATTCTAACCCGGGAATGCGCATGGGCATACAAACCCGGGAATGCGCATGGGGATTCTAACCCGGGAATGTGCATGGGGATTCTAACCCGGGAATGCGCATGGGGATTCTAACCCGGGAATGCGCATGGGGATTCTAACCCGGGAATGCACATGGGGATTCTCACGCGGGCATGCACATGGGGATTCTCACCCGGGAATGCACATGGGGATTCTAACCCGGGAATGCACATGGGGATTCTAACCCGGGAATGTACATGTGGATGAATCCGGGAATATCCATGGGCATTCTAACCCGGGAATGTACATGGGGATTCTACCCCGGGAATGCACATGGGGATTCTAACCCGGGAATGTACATGGGGATTCTAACCCGGGAATGTACATGGGGATACTAACCCGGGAATGTACATGGGGATACTAACCCGGGAATGTACATGGGGACTCTAACCCGGGAATGTACATGGGGATTCTAACCCGGGAATGTACATGGGTAAACTAACCCGGGAATGTATATGGGGATACTAACACGGGAATGTACATGGGTAAACTAACCCGGGAATGTACATGGGTAAACTAACCCGGGAATGTACATGGGGATACTAACCCGGGAATGTACATGGGGATTCTAACCCGGGAATGTACATGGGGACACTAACCCGGGAATGTACATGGGGACACTAACCCGGGAATGTACATGGGGATTCTAACCCGGGAATTTACATGGGGATTCCAACCCGGGAATGTAAATGGGCATTCTAACCCGGGAATGCACATGGGGATACAAACCCGGGAATGCGCATGGGTATTCTAACCCGGGAATGTGCATGGGGATTCTAACCCGGGAATGAGCATGGGGATTCTAACCCGGGAATGAGCATGGGGATTCTAACCCGGGAATGCGCATGGGGATTCTCACCCGGGAATGCACATGGGGATTCTAACCCGGGAATGTACATGGGGATTCTAACCCGGGAATGTACATGTGGATGAATCCGGGAATATCCATGGGCATTCTAACCCGGGAATGTACATGGGGATTCTACCCCGGGAATGCACATCGGGATTCTAACCCGGGAATGTACATGGGGATTCTAACCCGGGAATGTACATGGGGATTCTAACCCGGGAATGTACATGGGGATTCTAACCCGGGAATGTACATGGGGATTCTAACCCGGGAGTGTACATGGGGATTCTAACCCGGGAGTGTACATGGGGATTCTAACCCGGGAATGTACATGGGGATTCTAACCCGGGAATGTACATGGGGATTCTAACCCGGGAATGGACATGGGGATACTAACCCGGGAATGTACATGGGGATTCTAACCCGGGAATGTACATGGGGAAACTAACCCGGGAATGTACATGGGGAAACTAACCCGGGAATGTACATGGGGAAACTAACCCGGGAATGTACATGGGGATACGAACCCGGGAATGTACATGGAGATACGAACCCGGGAATGTAAATGGGGATTCTACCCCGGGAATGCACATTGGGATACGACCCCGGGAATGTACATGGGGATTCTAACCCGGGAATGTACATGTGGATTCTAACCCGGGAATGTACATGAGGAAACTAACCCGGGAATGTACATGAGGAAACTAACCCGGGAATGTACATGAGGAAACTAACCCGGGAATGTACATGGGGATTCTAACCCGGGAATGTACATGGGGATTCTAACCCGGGAATGTACATGGGGATTCTAACCCGGGAATGTACATGGGGATTCTAACCCGGGAATGTACATGGGGATTCTAACCCGGGAATGTACATGGGGATTCTAACCCCGGAATGTACATGGGGATTCTAACCCCGGAATGTACATGGGGATTCTAACCCGAGAATGCACATGGGGATTCTAACCCGGGAATGCACATGGGGATTCTCACCCGGGAATGCACATCGGGATTCTAACCCGGGAATGCACATGGGGATTCTAACCCGGGAATGCACATGGGGATTCTAACCCGGGAATGCACATGGGGATTCTAACCCGGGAATGTACATGGGGATTCTACATGGGGATTCTAACCCGAGAATGTACATGGGGATTCTAACCCGGGAATGTACATGGGGATTCTAACCCGGGATGTACATGGGGATTCTAACCCGGGAATGTACATGGGGATTCTAACCCGGGAATGTACATGGGGTTATAACCCGGGAATGTACATGGGGATTCGAACCCGGGAATGTACATGGGGATTCGAACCCGGGAATGTACATGGGGATTCGAACCCAGGAATGTACATGGAAATTCTAACCCGGGAATGTACATGGGAATTCTAACCCGGGAATGTACATGGGAATTCTACCCCGGGAATGCACATTGGGGATACGAACCCGGGAATGTACATGGGGATTCTAACCCGGGAATGTACATGGGAATTCTAACCCGGGAATGTACATGGGGATACTAACCCGGGAATGTACATGGGGACACGAACCCGGGAATGTACATGGGGATACTAACCCGGGAATGTACATGGGGATACTAACCCGGGAATGTACACGGGGACACTAACCCGGGAATGTACATGGGGATACTAACCCGGGAATGTACATGGGGATTCTAACCCGGGAATGTACATGGGGATTCTAACCCGGGAATGTACATGGGAATTCTAACCCGGGAATGTACATGGGGATACGAACCCGGGAATGTACATGGGGATTCTAACCCGGGAATGTACATGTGGATTCTAACCCGGGAATGTACATGAGGAAACTAACCCGGGAATGTACATGGGGATTCTAACTCGGGAATGTACATGGGGATTCTAACCCGGGAATGTACATGGGGATTCTAACCCGGGAATGTACATGGGGATTCTAACCCGGGAATGTACATGGGTATTCTAACCCGGGAATGTACATGGGGATTCTAACCCGGGAATGTACATGGGGATTCTAACCCCGGAATGTACATGGGGATTCTAACCCCGGAATGCACATGGGGATTCTAACCCAGGAATGCACATGGGGATTCTAACACGGGAATGTACATGGGGATTCTAACCCGGGATGTACATGGGGATTCTAACCCGGGAATGTACATGGGGATTCTAACCCGGGAATGTACATGGGGATTCTAACCCGGGAATGTACATGGGGATTCTAACCCGGGAATGTACATGGGGATTCTAACCCGGGAATGTACATGGGGATTCTAACCCGGGAATGTACATGGGGATTCTAACCCGGGAATGTACATGGGGATTCTAACCCGGGAATGTACATGTGGATACTCACCCGGGAATGTACATGGGGATACTAACCCGGGAATGTACATGGGGACACTAACCCGGGAATGTACATGGGGACACTAACCCGGGAATGTACATGGGGATTCTAACCCGGGAATGTACATGGGGACTCTAACCCGGGAATGTACATGGGGATACGAACCCGGGAATGTACATGGGGATTCTAACCCGGGAATTTACATGGGGATTCCAACCCGGGAATTTACATGGGGATTCTAACCCGGGAATGCACATGGGGATACAAACCCGGGAATGCGCATGGGTATTCTAACCCGGGAATGTGCATGGGGATTCTAACCCGGGAATGAGCATGGGGATTCTAACCCGGGAATGCGCATGGGGATTCTAACCCGGGAATGCGCATGGGGATTCTAACCCGGGAATGCACATGGGGATTCTAACCCGGGAATGTACATGGGGATTCTAACCCGGGAATGTACATGGGGATTCTAACCCGGGAATGAACATGGGGATTCTAACCCGGGAATGAACATGGGGATTCTAACCCGGGAATGAACATGGGGATTCTAACCCGGGAATGAACATGGGGATTCTAACCCGGGAATGAACATGGGGATTCTAACCCGGGAATGAACATGGGGATTCTAACCCGGGAATGAACATGGGGATTCTAACCCGGGAATGTACATGGGGATTCTCACCCGGGAATGTACATGGGGATTCTAACCCAGGAATGTACATGGTGATTCTAACGCTGGGAATGTACATGGTGATTCTAACCCTCGGAATGTACATGGGGATTCTAACCCGGGAATGTACATGGGGATTCTAACCCGGGAGTGCACATGGGGATTCTAACCCGGGAATGTACATGGGGATTCTAACCCGGGAATGTACATGGGGATACTAACCCGGGAATGTACATGGGGATTCTAACCCGGGAATGTACATGGGGATTCTAACCCGGGAATGTACATGGGGAAACTAACCCGGGAATGTACATGGGGAAACTAACCCGGGAATGTACATGGGGATACGAACCCGGGAATGTACATGGGGATACGAACCCGGGAATGTACATGGGGATACGAACCCGGGAATGTACATGGGGATTCTACCCCGGGAATGCACATTGGGATACGAACCCGGGAATGTACATGGGGATACTAACCCGGGAACGTACATGGGGATTCTAACCCGGGAATGTACACGGGGACTCTAACCCGGGAATGTACACGGGGATACTAACCCGGGAATGTACATGGGGATTCTAACCCGGGAATGTACATGGGGATTCTAACCCGGGAATGTACATGGGGATACGAACCCGGGAATGTACATGGGGATTCTAACCCGGGAATGTAAATGGGGATTCTAACCCGGGAATGTACATGAGGAAACTAACCCGGGAATGTACATGGGGATTCTAACCCGGGAATGTACATGGGGATTCTAACCCGGGAATGTACATGGGGATTCTAACCCGGGAATGTACATGGAGATTCTAACCCAGGAATGTACATGTGAATGAATCCGGGAATATCCATGGGCATTCTAACCCGGGAATGTACATGGGGATTCTAACCCGGGAATGTACATGGGGATTCTAACCCCGGAATGTACATGGGGATTCTAACCCCGGAATGTACATGGGGATTCTAACCCAGGAATGCACATGGGGATTCTAACCCAGGAATGCACATGGGGATTCTAACACGGGAATGTACATGGGGATTCTAACACGGGAATGTACATGGGGATTCTAACCCGGGAATGTACATGGGGATTCTAACCCGGGAATGTACATGGGGATTCTAACCCGGGAATGTACATGGGGTTCTAACCCGGGAATGTACATGGGGATTCTAACCCGGGAATGTACATGGGGTTATAACCCGGGAATGTACATGGGGATTCTAACCCGGGAATGTACATGGGGATTCTAACCCGGGAATGTACATGGGAATTCTAACCCGTGAATGTAAATGGGGATTCCACCCCGGGAATGCACATTGGGATACGAACCCGGGAATGTACATGGGGATTCTAACCCGGGAATGTACATGGGGATTCTAACCCGGGAATGTACATGGGGATTCTAACCCCGGGAATGTACATGTGGATACTCACCCGGGAATGTACATGGGGATACTAACCCGGGAATGTACATGGGGACACTAACCCGGGAATGTACATGGGGATTCTATCCCGGGAATGTACATGGAGACACTAACCCGGGAATGTACATGGGGATACGAACCCGGGAATGTACATGGGGATTCTAACCCGGGAATTTACATGGGGATTCCAACCCGGGAATGTAAATGGGGATTCTAACCCGGGAATGCGCATGGGCATACAAACCCGGGAATGCGCATGGGGATTCTAACCCGGGAATGCGCATGGGGATTCTAACCCGGGAATGCGCATGGGGATTCTAACCCGGGAATGCGCATGGGGATTGTAACCCGGGAATGCACATGGGGATTCTCACGCGGGAATGCACATGGGGATTCTCACCCGGGAATGCACATGGGGATTCTCACCCGGGAATGCACATGGGGATTCTCACCCGGGAATGCACATGGGGATTCTAACCCAGGAATGTACATGTGGATGAATCCGGGAATATCCATGGGCATTCTAACCCGGGAATGTACATGGGGATTCTACCCCGGGAATGCACATGGGGATTCTAACCCGGGAATGTACATGGGGATTCTAACCCGGGAATGTACATGGGGATACTAACCCGGGAATGTACATGGGGATACTAACCCGGGAATGTACATGGGGACTCTAACCCGGGAATGTACATGGGGATTCTAACCCGGGAATGTACATGGGTAAACTAACCCGGGAATGTATATGGGGATACTAACACGGGAATGTACATGGGTAAACTAACCCGGGAATGTACATGGGTAAACTAACCCGGGAATGTACATGGGGATACTAACCCGGGAATGTACATGGGGATTCTAACCCGGGAATGTACATGGGGACACTAACCCGGGAATGTACATGGGGACACTAACCCGGGAATGTACATGGGGATTCTAACCCGGGAATTTACATGGGGATTCCAACCCGGGAATGTAAATGGGCATTCTAACCCGGGAATGCACATGGGGATACAAACCCGGGAATGCGCATGGGTATTCTAACCCGGGAATGTGCATGGGGATTCTAACCCGGGAATGAGCATGGGGATTCTAACCCGGGAATGAGCATGGGGATTCTAACCCGGGAATGCGCATGGGGATTCTCACCCGGGAATGCACATGGGGATTCTAACCCGGGAATGTACATGGGGATTCTAACCCGGGAATGTACATGTGGATGAATCCGGGAATATCCATGGGCATTCTAACCCGGGAATGTACATGGGGATTCTACCCCGGGAATGCACATCGGGATTCTAACCCGGGAATGTACATGGGGATTCTAACCCGGGAATGTACATGGGGATTCTAACCCGGGAATGTACATGGGGATTCTAACCCGGGAATGTACATGGGGATTCTAACCCGGGAGTGTACATGGGGATTCTAACCCGGGAGTGTACATGGGGATTCTAACCCGGGAATGTACATGGGGATTCTAACCCGGGAATGTACATGGGGATTCTAACCCGGGAATGGACATGGGGATACTAACCCGGGAATGTACATGGGGATTCTAACCCGGGAATGTACATGGGGAAACTAACCCGGGAATGTACATGGGGAAACTAACCCGGGAATGTACATGGGGAAACTAACCCGGGAATGTACATGGGGATACGAACCCGGGAATGTACATGGAGATACGAACCCGGGAATGTAAATGGGGATTCTACCCCGGGAATGCACATTGGGATACGACCCCGGGAATGTACATGGGGATTCTAACCCGGGAATGTACATGTGGATTCTAACCCGGGAATGTACATGAGGAAACTAACCCGGGAATGTACATGGGGATTCTAACCCGGGAATGTACATGGGGATTCTAACCCGGGAATGTACATGGGGATTCTAACCCGGGAATGTACATGGGGATTCTAACCCGGGAATGTACATGGGGATTCTAACCCGGGAATGTACATGGGGATTCTAACCCGGGAATGTACATGGGGATTCTAACCCCGGAATGTACAAGGGGATTCTAACCCCGGAATGTACATGGGGATTCTAACCCGAGAATGCACATGGGGATTCTAACCCGGGAATGCACATGGGGATTCTCACCCGGGAATGCACATCGGGATTCTAACCCGGGAATGCACATGGGGATTCTAACCCGGGAATGCACATGGGGATTCTAACCCGGGAATGCACATGGGGATTCTAACCCGGGAATGTACATGGGGATTCTACATGGGGATTCTAACCCGAGAATGTACATGGGGATTCTAACCCGGGAATGTACATGGGGATTCTAACCCGGGATGTACATGGGGATTCTAACCCGGGAATGTACATGGGGATTCTAACCCGGGAATGTACATGGGGTTATAACCCGGGAATGTACATGGGGATTCGAACCCGGGAATGTACATGGGGATTCGAACCCGGGAATGTACATGGGGATTCGAACCCAGGAATGTACATGGAAATTCTAACCCGGGAATGTACATGGGAATTCTAACCCGGGAATGTACATGGGAATTCTACCCCGGGAATGCACATTGGGATACGAACCCGGGAATGTACATGGGGATTCTAACCCGGGAATGTACATGGGAATTCTAACCCGGGAATGTACATGGGGATACTAACCCGGGAATGTACATGGGGACACGAACCCGGGAATGTACATGGGGATACTAACCCGGGAATGTACATGGGGATACTAACCCGGGAATGTACACGGGGACACTAACCCGGGAATGTACATGGGGATACTAACCCGGGAATGTACATGGGGATTCTAACCCGGGAATGTACATGGGGATTCTAACCCGGGAATGTACATGGGAATTCTAACCCGGGAATGTACATGGGGATACGAACCCGGGAATGTACATGGGGATACGAACCCGGGAATGTACATGTGGATTCTAACCCGGGAATGTACATGAGGAAACTAACCCGGGAATGTACATGGGGATTCTAACTCGGGAATGTACATGGGGATTCTAACCCGGGAATGTACATGGGGATTCTAACCCGGGAATGTACATGGGGATTCTAACCCGGGAATGTACATGGGTATTCTAACCCGGGAATGTACATGGGTATTCTAACCCCGGAATGTACATGGGGATTCTAACCCCGGAATGTACATGGGGATTCTAACCCCGGAATGCACATGGGGATTCTAACCCAGGAATGCACATGGGGATTCTAACACGGGAATGTACATGGGGATTCTAACCCGGGATGTACATGGGGATTCTAACCCGGGAATGTACATGGGGATTCTAACCCGGGAATGTACATGGGGATTCTAACCCGGGAATGTACATGGGGATTCTAACCCGGGAATGTACATGGGGATTCTAACCCGGGAATGTACATGGGGATTCTAACCCGGGAATGTACATGGGGATTCTAACCCGGGAATGTACATGGGGATTCTAACCCGGGAATGTACATGGGGATTCTAACCCGGGAATGTACATGGGGATTCTAACCCCGGAATGTACATGGGGATTCTAACCCAGGAATGCACATGGGGATTCTAACCCAGGAATGCACATGGGGATTCTAACACGGGAATGTACATGGGGATTCTAACACGGGAATGTACATGGGGATTCTAACCCGGGAATGTACATGGGGATTCTAACCCGGGAATGTACATGGGGATTCTAACCCGGGAATGTACATGGGGTTCTAACCCGGGAATGTACATGGGGATTCTAACCCGGGAATGTACATGGGGTTATAACCCGGGAATGTACATGGGGATTCTAACCCGGGAATGTACATGGGGATTCTAACCCGGGAATGTACATGGGAATTCTAACCCGGGAATGTACATGGGAATTCTAACCCGTGAATGTAAATGGGGATTCCACCCCGGGAATGCACATTGGGATACGAACCCGGGAATGTACATGGGGATTCTAACCCGGGAATGTACATGGGGATTCTAACCCGGGAATGTACATGGGGATTCTAACCCGGGAATGTACATGTGGATACTCACCCGGGAATGTACATGGGGATACTAACCCGGGAATGTACATGGGGACACTAACCCGGGAATGTACATGGGGATTCTATCCCGGGAATGTACATGGGGACACTAACCCGGGAATGTACATGGGGATACGAACCCGGGAATGTACATGGGGATTCTAACCCGGGAATTTACATGGGGATTCCAACCCGGGAATGTAAATGGGGATTCTAACCCGGGAATGCGCATGGGCATACAAACCCGGGAATGCGCATGGGGATTCTAACCCGGGAATGCGCATGGGGATTCTAACCCGGGAATGCGCATGGGGATTCTAACCCGGGAATGCGCATGGGGATTGTAACCCGGGAATGCACATGGGGATTCTCACGCGGGAATGCACATGGGGATTCTCACCCGGGAATGCACATGGGGATTCTCACCCGGGAATGCACATGGGGATTCTCACCCGGGAATGCACATGGGGATTCTCACCCGGGAATGCACATGGGGATTCTAACCCAGGAATGTACATGTGGATGAATCCGGGAATATCCATGGGCATTCTAACCCGGGAATGTACATGGGGATTCTACCCCGGGAATGCACATGGGGATTCTAACCCGGGAATGTACATGGGGATTCTAACCCGGGAATGTACATGGGGATTCTAACCCGGGAATGTACATGGGGATACTAACCCGGGAATGTACATGGGGATACTAACCCGGGAATGTACATGGGGACTCTAACCCGGGAATGTACATGGGGATTCTAACCCGGGAATGTACATGGGTAAACTAACCCGGGAATGTATATGGGGATACTAACACGGGAATGTACATGGGTAAACTAACCCGGGAATGTACATGGGTAAACTAACCCGGGAATGTACATGGGGATACTAACCCGGGAATGTACATGGGGATTCTAACCCGGGAATGTACATGGGGACACTAACCCGGGAATGTACATGGGGACACTAACCCGGGAATGTACATGGGGATTCTAACCCGGGAATTTACATGGGGATTCCAACCCGGGAATGTAAATGGGCATTCTAACCCGGGAATGCACATGGGGATACAAACCCGGGAATGCGCATGGGTATTCTAACCCGGGAATGTGCATGGGGATTCTAACCCGGGAATGAGCATGGGGATTCTAACCCGGGAATGAGCATGGGGATTCTAACCCGGGAATGCGCATGGGGATTCTCACCCGGGAATGCACATGGGGATTCTAACCCGGGAATGTACATGGGGATTCTAACCCAGGAATGTACATGTGGATGAATCCGGGAATATCCATGGGCATTCTAACCCGGGAATGTACATGGGGATTCTACCCCGGGAATGCACATCGGGATTCTAACCCGGGAATGTACATGGGGATTCTAACCCGGGAATGTACATGGGGATACTAACCCGGGAATGTACATGGGGATACTAACACGGGAATGTACATGGGGATACTAACACGGGAATGTACATGGGGATACTAACACGGGAATGGACATGGGTAAACTAACCCGGGAAAGTACATGGGTAAACTAACCCGGGAACGTACATGGGTAAACTAACCCGGGAATGTACATGGGGATTCTAACCCAGGAATGTACATGGGGATACTAACCCGGGAATGTACATGGGGATTCTAACCCACGAATGTACATGGGGATTCTAACCCAGGAATGCACATGGGGATTCTAACCCAGGAATGTACATGGGGATACTAACCCGGGAATGTACATGGGGATACTAACCCGGGAATGTACATGGGGATACTAACCGGGAATGTACATGGGGATACTAACCCGGGAATTTACATGGGGATACTAACCCGGGAATGTACATGGGGATATTAACCCGGGAATGTACATGGGGATATTAACCCGGGAATGTACATGGGGATATTAACCCGGGAATGTACATGGGGATACTAACCGGGAATGTACATGGGGATACTAACCCGGGAATTTACATGGGGATACTAACCCGGGAATGTACATGGGGATTCTAACCCGGGAATGTCCATGGGGATTCTAACCCGGGAATGTACATGGGGATTCTAACCCGCGAGTGTACATGGGGATTCTAACCCGGGAATGTACATGGGGATATTAACCCGGGAATGTACATGAGGATTCTAACGCTGGGAATGTACATGGTGATTCTAACCCTCGGAATGTACATGGGGATTCTAACCCGGGAATGTACATGGGGATTCTAACCCGGGAGTGTACATGGGGATTCTAACCCGGGAGTGTACATGGGGATTCTAACCCGGGAGTGTACATGGGGATTCTAACCCGGGAATGTACATGGGGATACTAACCCGGGAATGTACATGGGGATTCTAACCCGGGAATGTACATGGGGAAACTAACCCGGGAATGTACATGGGGATACTAACCCGGGAATGTACATGGTAATTCTAACCCGGGAATGTACATGGGGATACGAACCCGGGAATGTACATGGGGATACGAACCCGGGAATGTAAATGGGGATTCTACCCCGGGAATGTAAATGGGGATTCTACCCCGGGAATGCACATTGGGATACGACCCCGGGAATGTACATGGGGATTCTAACCCGGGAATGTACATGTGGATTCTAACCCGGGAATGTACATGAGGAAACTAACCCGGGAATGTACATGGGGATTCTAACCCGGGAATGTACATGGGGATTCTAACCCGGGAATGTACATGGGGATTCTAACCCGGGAATGTACATGGGGATTCTAACCCCGGAATGTACATGGGGATTCTAACCCCGGAATGTACATGGGGATTCTAACCCCGGAATGTACATGGGGATTCTAACCCCGGAATGCACATGGGGATTCTAACCCGGGAATGCACATGGGGATTCTAACCCGGGAATGCACATGGGGATTCTCACCCGGGAATGCACATCGGGATTCTAACCCGGGAATGTACATGGGGATTCTAACCCGGGAATGCACATGGGGATTCTAACCCGGGAATGCACATGGGGATTCTAACCCGGGAATGCACATGGGGATTCTACATGGGGATTCTAACCCGGGAATGTACATGGGGATTCTAACCCGGGAATGTACATGGGGATTCTAACCCGGGAATGTACATGGGGATTCTAACCCGGGAATGTACATGGGGATTCTAATCCGGGAATGTACATGGGGATTCTAACCCGGGAATGTTCATGGGGATTCTAACCCGGGAATGTTCATGGGGATTCTAACCCGGGAATGTACATGGGGTTATAACCCGGGAATGTACATGGGGATTCGAACCCGGGAATGTACATGGGGATTCGAACCCAGGAATGTACATGGGAATTCTAACCCGGGAATGTACATGGGAATTCTAACCCGGGAATGTACATGGGAATTCTACCCCGGGAATGCACATTGGGATACGAACCCGGGAATGTACATGGGGATTCTAACCCGGGAATGTACATGGGGATTCTAACCCGGGAATGTACATGGGGATTCTAACCCGGGAATGTACATGGGGACACGAACCCGGGAATGTACATGGGGATACTAACCCGGGAATGTACATGGGGATTCTAACCCGGGAATGTACACGGGGACACTAACCCGGGAATGTACATGGGGATACTAACCCGGGAATGTACATGGGGATTCTAACCCGGGAATGTACATGGGGATTCTAACCCGGGAATGTACATGGGAATTCTAACCCGGGAATGTACATGGGGATACGAACCCGGGAATGTACATGGGGATTCTAACCCGGGAATGTACATGTGGATTCTAACCCGGGAATGTACATGAGGAAACTAACCCGGGAATGTACATGGGGATTCTAACCCGGGAATGTACATGGGGATTCTAACCCGGGAATGTACATGGGGATTCTAACCCGGGAATGTACATGGGGATTCTAACCCAGGAATGTACATGTGAATGAATCCGGGAATATCCATGGGCATTCTAACCCGGGAATGTACATGGGGATTCTAACCCGGGAATGTACATGGGGATTCTAACCCCGGAATGTACATGGGGATTCTAACCCAGGAATGCACATGGGGATTCTAACCCGGGAATGCACATGGGGATTCTAACACGGGAATGTACATGGGGATTCTAACACGGGAATGTACATGGGGATTCTAACACGGGATGTACATGGGGATTCTAACCCGGGAATGTACATGGGGATTCTAACCCAGGAATGTACATGGGGATTCTAACCCGGGAATGTACATGGGGATTCTAACCCGGGAATGTACATGGGGATTCTAACCCGGGAATGTACATGGGGATACTAACCCGGGAATGTACATGGGGATACTAACCCGGGAATGTACATGGGGATACTAACCCGGGAATGTACATGGGTAAACTAACCCGGGAATGTACATGGGGATACTAACCCGGGAATGTACATGGGTAAACTAACCCGGGAATGTACATGGGTAAACTAACCCGGGAATGCGCATGGGGATACTAACCCGGGAATGTACATGGGGATACTAACCCGGGAATGTACATGGGGACACGAACCCGGGAATGTACATGGGGACACGAACCCGGGAATGTACATGGGGATTCTAACCCGGGAATTTACATGGGGATTCCAACCCGGGAATGTAAATGGGCATTCTAACCCGGGAATGCACATGGGGATACAAACCCGGGAATGCGCATGGGTATTCTAACCCGGGAATGTGCATGGGGATTCTAACCCGGGAATGAGCATGGGGATTCTAACCCGGGAATGCGCATGGGGATTCTCACCCGGGAATGCACATGGGGATTCTAATCCGGGAATGTACATGGGGATTCTAACCCGGGAATGTACATGGGGATTCTAACCCAGGAATGTACATGTGGATGAATCCGGGAATATCCATGGGCATTCTAACCCGGGAATGTACATGGGGATTCTACCCCGGGAATGCACATGGGGATTCTAACCCAGGAATGTACATGGGGATTCTAACCCGGGAATGTATATGGGGATACTTACCCGGGAATGTACATGGGGATTCTAACCCGGGAACGTAAATAGGGATTCTAACCCGGGAATGTACATGGGGATTCTAACCCGGGAATGTACATGGGGATACTAACCTGGGAATGTACATGGGGATACTAACACGGGAATGTACATGGGTAAACTAACCCGGGAAAGTACATGGGTAAACTAACCCGGGAACGTACATGGGTAAACTAACCCGGGAATGTACATGGGGATTCTAACCCAGGAATGTACATGGGGATACTAACCCGGGAATGTACATGCGGATTCTAACCCAGGAATGTACATGGGGATTCTAACCCAGGAATGTACATGGGGATTCTAACCCAGGAATGTACATGGGGATACTAACCCGGGAATGTACATGGGGATACTAACCCGGGAATGTACATGGGGAGACTAACCCGGGAATGTACATGGGGAGACTAACCCGGTAATGTACATGGGGAGACTAACCCGGTAATGTACATAGGGATTCTAACCCGGGAATGTACATGGGGATACTAACCCGGGAATGTACATGGGGATTCTAACCCGGGAATGTACAAGGGGATTCTAACCCGGGAATGTACAAGGGGATTCTAACCCGGGAATGTACAAGGGGATTCTAACCCGGGAATGTACAAGGGGATTCTAACCCGGGAATGTACATGGTAATTCTAACCCGGGAATGTACATGGGGAAACTAACCCGGGAATGTACATGGGGATACTAACCCGGGAATGTACATGGGGATTCTAACCCGGGAATGTACATGGGGACACTAACCCGGGAATGTACATGGGGACACTAACCCGGGAATGTACATGGGGATTCTAACACGGGAATTTACATGGGGATTCCAACCCGGGAATGTAAATGGGGATTCTAACCCGGGAATGCGCATGGGGATACAAACCCGGGAATGCGCATGGGGATACAAACCCGGGAATGCGCATGGGGATTCTAACCCGGGAATGCGCATGGGGATTCTAACCCGGGAATGCACATGGGGATTCTAACCCGGGAATGCACATGGGGATTCTCACCCGGGAATGCACATGGGGATTCTAACCCGGGAATGCACATGGGGATTCTAACCCGGCAATGTGCATGGGGATTCTAACCCGGGAATGTACATGTGGATGAATCCGGGAATATCCATGGGCATTCTAACCCGGGAATGTACATGGGGATTCTACCCCGGGAATGCACATGGGGATTCTAACCCGGGAATGTACATGGGGATTCTAACCCGGGAATGTACATGGGGATACTAACCCGGGAATGTACATGGGGATTCTAACCCGGGAATGTACATGGGGATTCTAACCCGGGAATGTACATGGGGATTCTAACCCGGGAATGTACATGGGGATTCTAACCCGGGAATGTACATGGGGATTCTAACCCGGGAATGTACATGGGGATACTAACCCGGGAATGTACATGGGTAAACTAACCCAGGAATGTACATGGGGATTCTAACCCAGGAATGTACATGGGGATTCTAACCCGGGAATGTACATGGGGATACTAACCCGGGAATGTGCATGGGGATACTAACCCGGGAATGTACATGGGTAAACTAACCCAGGAATGTACATGGGGATTCTAACCCAGGAATGTATATGGCGATTCTAACCCAGGAATGTACATGGGGATACTAACCCGGGAATGTACATGGGGATACTAACCTGGGAATGTACATGGGGATTCTAACCCAGGAATGTACATGGGGATTCTAACCCAAGAATGTACATGGGGATTCTCACCCGGTAATGTACATGGGGATACTAACCCGGGAATGTACATGGGGAAACTAACCCGGGAATGTACATGGGGAAACTAACCCGGGATTGCACATGTGGATACTAACCCGGGAATGTACATGGGGATACTAACCCGGGAATGTACATGGGGACACTCACCCGGGAATGTACATGGGGATACTAACCCGGGAATGTACATGG
This sequence comes from Pristiophorus japonicus, assembly GCF_044704955.1. Classification (NCBI taxonomy): domain Eukaryota; kingdom Metazoa; phylum Chordata; class Chondrichthyes; family Pristiophoridae; genus Pristiophorus; species Pristiophorus japonicus. Next base: position 563,890 of record NW_027253827.1, on the reverse strand, counting down.
GGATTCGAACCCGGGAATGTACATGGGGACACTAACCCGGGAATGTACATGGGGACACTAACCCGGGAATGTACATGGGGACACTAACCCGGGAATGTACATGGGGACACTAACCCGGGAATGTACATGGGGACACTAACCCGGGAATGTACATGGGGATTCTAACCCGGGAATTTACATGGGGATTCCAACCCGGGAATGTAAATGGGGATTCTAACCCGGGAATGCGCATGGGGATACAAACCCGGGAATGCGCATGGGGATTCTAACCCGGGAATGCGCATGGGGATTCTAACCCGGGAATGCGCATGGGGATTCTAACCCGGGAATGCGCATGGGGATTCTAACCCGGGAATGCGCATGGGGATTCTAACCCGGGAATGCGCATGGGGATTCTAACCCGGGAATGCGCATGGGGATTCTAACCCGGGTATGCACATGGGGATTCTCACCCGGGAATGCACATGGGGATTCTCACCCGGGAATGTACATGTGGATGAATCCGGGAATATCCATGGGCATTCTAACCCGGGAATGTACATGGGGATTCTACCCCGGGAATGCACATGGGGATTCTAACCCGGGAATGTACATGGGGATTCTAACCCGGGAATGTACATGGGGATACTAACCCGGGAATGTACATGGGGATTCTAACCCGGGAATGTACATGGGGATTCTAACCCGGGAATGTACATGGGGATACTAACCTGGGAATGTACATGGGGATACTAACCCGGGAATGTACATGGGGATACTAACCCGGGAATGTACATGGGGATACTAACCCGGGAATGTACATGGGGATACTAACCCGGGAATGTACATGGGGATACTAACCCGGGAATGTACATGGGGATACTAACCCGGGAATGTACATGGGGATTCTAACCCGGGAATGTACATGTGGATGAATCCGGGAATATCCATGGGCATTCTAACCCGGGAATGTACATGGGGATTCTAACCCGGGAATGTACATGGGGATTCTAACCCGGGAATGTACATGGGGATTCTAACCCGGGAATGTACATGGGAATTCTAACCCGGGAATGTACATGTGGATACTCACCCGGGAATGTACATGGGGATACTAACCCGGGAATGTACATGGGGACACTAACCCGGGAATGTACATGGGGACACTAACCCGGGAATGTACATGGGGATTCTAACCCGGGAATGTACATGGGGACTCTAACCCGGGAATGTACATGGGGATACTAACCCGGGAATGTACATGGGGATTCTAACCCGGGAATTTACATGGGGATTCCAACCCGGGAATGTAAATGGGGATTCTAACCCGGGAATGCACATGGGGATACAAACCAGGGAATGCGCATGGGTATTCTAACCCGGGAATGTGCATGAGGATTCTAACCCGGGAATGAGCATGGGGATTCTAACCCGGGAATGCGCATGGGGATTCTAACCCGGGAATGCGCATGGGGATTCACACGCGGGAATGCACATGGGGATTCACACGCGGGAATGCACATGGGGATTCTCACGCGGGAATGCACATGGGGATTCTAACCCGGGAATGCACATGGAGATTCTAACCCAGGAATGTACATGTGGATGAATTCGGGAATATCCATGGGCATTCTAACCCGGGAATGTACATGGGGATTCTACCCCGGGAATGCACATGGGGATTCTAACCCGGGAATGTACATGGGGATTCTAACCCGGGAATGTACATGGGGATACTAACCCGGGAATGTACATGGGGATACTAAGCCGGGAATGTACATGGGGATACTAACCCGGGAATGTACATGGGGATTCTAACCCAGGAATGTACATGGGGATACTAACCCGGGAATGTACATGGGGATTCTAACCCAGGAATGTACATGGGGATTCTAACCCGGGAATGTACATGGTAATTCTAACCCGGGAATGTACATGGGGAAACTAACCCGGGAATGTACATGGGGATACTAACCCGGGAATGTACATGGGGATTCTAACCCGGGAATGTACATGGGGATTCTAACCCGGGAATGTACATGGGGACTCTAACCCGGGAATGTACATGGGGATTCCAACCCGGGAATGTAAATGGGGATTCTAACCCGGGAATGCGCATGGGGATACAAACCCGGGAATGCGCATGGGGATACAAACCCGGGAATGCGCATGGGGATTCTAACCCGGGAATGCGCATGGGGATTCTAACCCGGGAATGCACATGGGGATTCTAACCCGGGAATGCACATGGGGATTCTAACCCGGGAATGCACATGGGGATTCTCACCCGGGAATGCACATGGGGATTCTCACCCGGGAATGCACATGGGGATTCTCACCCGGGAATGCACATGGGGATTCTAACCCGGGAATGTACATGTGGATGAATCCGGGAATATCCATGGGCATTCTAACCCGGGAATGTACATGGGGATTCTACCCCGGGAATGCACATGGGGATTCTAACCCGGGAATGTACATGGGGATTCTAACCCGGGAATGTACATGGGGATACTAACCCGGGAATGTACATGGGGATTCTAACCCGGGAATGTACATGGGGATTCTAACCCGGGAATGTACATGGGGATTCTAACCCGGGAATGTACATGGGGATTCTAACCCGGGAATGTACATGGGGATTCTAACCCGGGAATGTACATGGGGATTCTAACCCGGGAATGTACATGGGGATACTAACCCGGGAATGTACATGGGTAAACTAACCCAGGAATGTACATGGGGATTCTAACCCAGGAATGTACATGGGGATTCTAACCCAGGAATGTACATGGGGATACTAACCCAGGAATGTACATGGGGATACTAACCCAGGAATGTATATGGCGATTCTAACCCAGGAATGTACATGGGGATTCTAACCCGAGAATGTACATGGGGATTCTCACCCGGTAATGTACATGGGGATACTAACCCGGGAATGTACATGGGGAAACTAACCCGGGATTGCACATGTGGATACTAACCCGGGAATGTACATGGGGATACTAACCCGGGAATGTACATGGGGACACTCACCCGGGAATGTACATGGGGATTCCAACCCGGGAATGTAAATGGGGATTCTAACCCGGGAATGCGCATGGGGATACAAACCCGGGAATGCGCATGGGGATTCTAACCCGGGAATGCGCATGGGGATTCTAACCCGGGAATGCGCATGGGGATTCTAACCCGGGAATGCACATGGGGATTCTCACCCGGGAATGTACATGTGGATGAATCCGGGAATATCCATGGGCATTCTAACCCGGGAATGTACATGGGGATTCTACCCCGGGAATGCACATGGGGATTCTAACCCGGGAATGTACATGGGGATACTAACCCGGGAATGTACATGGGGATTCTAACCCGGGAATGTACATGGGGATTCTAACCCGGGAATGTACATGGGGATACTAACCTGGGAATGTACATGGGGATACTAACCCGGGAATGTACATGGGGATACTAACCCGGGAATGTACATGGGGATACTAACCCGGGAATGTACATGGGGATTCTAACCCAGGAATGTACATGGGGATTCTAACCCGGGAATGTACATGGTAATTCTAACCCGGGAATGTACATGGGGAAACTAACCCGGGAATGTACATGGGGATACTAACCCGGGAATGTACATGGGGATTCTAACCCGGGAATGTACATGGGGATTCTAACCCGGGAATGTACATGGGGACTCTAACCCGGGAATGTACATGGGGATTCCAACCCGGGAATGTAAATGGGGATTCTAACCCGGGAATGCGCATGGGGATACAAACCCGGGAATGCGCATGGGGATACAAACCCGGGAATGCGCATGGGGATACAAACCCGGGAATGCGCATGGGGATTCTAACCCGGGAATGCACATGGGGATTCTAACCCGGGAATGCACATGGGGATTCTAACCCGGGAATGCACATGGGGATTCTCACCCGGGAATGCACATGGGGATTCTCACCCGGGAATGCACATGGGGATTCTAACCCGGCAATGTACATGGGGATTCTAACCCGGGAATGTACATGTGGATGAATCCGGGAATATCCATGGGCATTCTAACCCGGGAATGTACATGGGGATTCTAACCCGGGAATGTACATGGGGATTCTAACCCGGGAATGTACATGGGGATTCTAACCCGGGAATGTACATGGGGATACTAACCCGGGAATGTACATGGGTAAACTAACCCAGGAATGTACATGGGGATTCTAACCCAGGAATGTACATGGGGATTCTAACCCAGGAATGTACATGGGGATACTAACCCAGGAATGTACATGGGGATACTAACCCAGGAATGTATATGGCGATTCTAACCCAGGAATGTACATGGGGATACTAACCCGGGAATGTACATGGGGATACTAACCTGGGAATGTACATGGGGATTCTAACCCAGGAATGTACATGGGGATTCTAACCCGAGAATGTACATGGGGATTCTCACCCGGTAATGTACATGGGGATACTAACCCGGGAATGTACATGGGGAAACTAACCCGGGATTGCACATGTGGATACTAACCCGGGAATGTACATGGGGATACTAACCCGGGAATGTACATGGGGACACTCACCCGGGAATGTACATGGGGATTCCAACCCGGGAATGTAAATGGGGATTCTAACCCGGGAATGCGCATGGGGATACAAACCCGGGAATGCGCATGGGGATTCTAACCCGGGAATGCGCATGGGGATTCTAACCCGGGAATGCGCATGGGGATTCTAACCCGGGAATGCGCATGGGGATTCTAACCCGGGAATGCGCATGGGGATTCTAACCCGGGAATGCGCATGGGGATTCTAACCCGGGAATGCGCATGGGGATTCTCACCCGGGAATGCACATGGGGATTCTCACCCGGGAATGCACATGGGGATTCTCACCCGGGAATGTACATGTGGATGAATCCGGGAATATCCATGGGCATTCTAACCCGGGAATGTACATGGGGATTCTACCCCGGGAATGCACATGGGGATTCTAACCCGGGAATGTACATGGGGATACTAACCCGGGAATGTACATGGGGATTCTAACCCGGGAATGTACATGGGGATTCTAACCCGGGAATGTACATGGGGATACTAACCTGGGAATGTACATGGGGATACTAACCCGGGAATGTACATGGGGATACTAACCCGGGAATGTACATGGGGATACTAACCCGGGAATGTACATGGGGATACTAACCCGGGAATGTACATGGGGATACTAACCCGGGAATGTACATGGGGATACTAACCCGGGAATGTACATGGGGATTCTAACCCAGGAATGTACATGGGGATTCTAACCCAGGAATGTACATGGGGGTACTAACCTGGGAATGTACATGGGGATTCTAACCCAGGAATGTACATGGGGATTCTAACCCGGGAATGTACATGGGGATTCTAACCCGGTAATGTACATGGGGATTCTAACACTGGGAATGTTAATGGGGATACTAACCCGGGAATGTACATGGGGATTCTAACCCGGGAAAGTACATGGGGATTCTAACACTGGGAATGTTAATGGGGATTCAAACCCTGGGAATGTACATGGGGATTCTAACACTGGGAATGTTAATGGGGATACTAACCCAGGAATGTACATGGGGATTCTAACCCAGGAATGTACATGGGGATACTAACCCGGGAATGTACATGGGGATACTAACCTGGGAATGTACATGGGGATTCTAACCCAGGAATGTACATGGGGATTCTAACCCGAGAATGTACATGGGGATTCTCACCCGGTAATGTACATGGGGATACTAACCCGGGAATGTACATGGGGAAACTAACCCGGGATTGCACATGTGGATACTAACCCGGGAATGTACATGGGGATACTAACCCGGGAATGTACATGGGGACACTCACCCGGGAATGTACATGGGGATTCCAACCCGGGAATGTAAATGGGGATTCTAACCCGGGAATGCGCATGGGGATACAAACCCGGGAATGCGCATGGGGATTCTAACCCGGGAATGCGCATGGGGATTCTAACCCGGGAATGCGCATGGGGATTCTAACCCGGGAATGCGCATGGGGATTCTAACCCGGGAATGCGCATGGGGATTCTAACCCGGGAATGCGCATGGGGATTCTAACCCGGGAATGCGCATGGGGATTCTCACCCGGGAATGCGCATGGGGATTCTCACCCGGGAATGCACATGGGGATTCTCACCCGGGAATGTACATGTGGATGAATCCGGGAATATCCATGGGCATTCTAACCCGGGAATGTACATGGGGATTCTACCCCGGGAATGCACATGGGGATTCTAACCCGGGAATGTACATGGGGATACTAACCCGGGAATGTACATGGGGATTCTAACCCGGGAATGTACATGGGGATTCTAACCCGGGAATGTACATGGGGATACTAACCTGGGAATGTACATGGGGATACTAACCCGGGAATGTACATGGGGATACTAACCCGGGAATGTACATGGGGATACTAACCCGGGAATGTACATGGGGATACTAACCCGGGAATGTACATGGGGATACTAACCCGGGAATGTACATGGGGATTCTAACCCAGGAATGTACATGGGGATTCTAACCCAGGAATGTACATGGGGGTACTAACCTGGGAATGTACATGGGGATTCTAACCCAGGAATGTACATGGGGATTCTAACCCGGGAATGTACATGGGGATTCTAACCCGGTAATGTACATGGGGATTCTAACACTGGGAATGTTAATGGGGATACTAACCCGGGAATGTACATGGGGATTCTAACCCGGGAAAGTACATGGGGATTCTAACACTGGGAATGTTAATGGGGATTCAAACCCTGGGAATGTACATGGGGATTCTAACACTGGGAATGTTAATGGGGATACTAACCCGGGAATGTACATGGGGATTCTAACACTGGGAATGTTAATGGGGATACTAACCCGGGAATGTACATGGGGATACTAACCCGGGAATGTACATGGGTATACTAACCCGGGAAAGTACATGGGGATACTAACCCAGGAATGTACATGGGGATACTAACCCTGGGACCCAGTCGTGTGGTTCATTATAATTGTGTGGGAGGTGAACCATAAGCTCGGCACTGACCAGCACCTTTAGAAGAAATGTTGAGAAATCAGATGTGTGCAGCGTGTGAATAAAATAAGTGATGCAATTATTTCCCCTCCCGGACACTAAGACCCAGTTGGGAAAAGACACTGAAGCCCCGCCTACTGTTTGTTCGTGGCTGCACATGCGCTGTGTTGTCCTACTCACCGGATCAAGATGGCGGCGCTCTGAACCTTCCTACACCAAGATGGCGGCCGTTAGCCTGGGCCTGTTGCCGGGAGAAAGCCCCGAGCTGCAAACGGGTGTGTTCAGGTTATTATTGCGGGCTTGCGGCGTCCATCTCCAGGACCATCACTCACCTCCGCTCCGCCCAGTGCCGGTGTGAGGCGGCTCTCTCTGCCCGCCGAGCCCCCTCTGATGCCCCATGTCCCGGTCCCGGTCCCGGGCCCACCATTGACGCTGCGGTGTGAGCCTGGGACAGCGGGAGTGGGTGAGGAGCAGGGGAGCCGCGGACCCGCTGTCCAGCGAGTGACGGCATTGAGAGAGGGGCGGGGCCTCACCCACCAACCGCTCCCGCGCGAGCGGCTCACGGCGGGCTGTGATTGGCGGGTCCGCGAGCATGCGCGGGAGGTGGGGCCTGAGCCCAGAGCGGCTTCAGAAAGTTCCAGAGCGTCCGGTAGTGAGGCAATGAGGGGGCGGGGTCCAGTTTGAGGCAGTGAGGGGGCGGGGCCCGGTGTGAGGGGGCGGGGCCCGGTGTGTGGGAGGGAGGGGGCGGGGCCCGGTGTAAGGGAGGGGCGGGGCCCGGTGTGAGGGAGTGAGGGGGCGGGGCCCAGTGTGAGGGAGGGGGCGGGGCTCGGTGTGAGGGAGTGAGGCCCAGTGTGAGGGAGTGAGGGGGCGGGGCCCGGTGTGAGGGAGTGAGGGGGCGGGGCTCGGTGTGAGGGAGTGAGGCCCAGTGTGAGGAAGTGAGGGGGCGGGGCCCGGTGTGAGGGAGTGAGGGGGCGGGGCCCGGTGTAAGGGAGGGGCGGGGCCCGGTGTGAGGGAGTGAGGGGGCGGGGCCCGGTGTGAGGGAGTGAGGGGGCGGGGCCCGGTGTGAGGGGGCGGGGCCCGTTATGAGGGAGGGGCGGGGCCCTGTGTGAGGGGGCGGGGCCCGTTGTGAGGGATGGGGTGGGACCCGGTGTGAGGGAGGGGGCGGGGCCCGGTGAGAGGTGCGGGGCCCGGTGTGAGGGAGGGGGCGGGGTCCGGTGTGAGGGAGGGGAGGGGCGGGGCCCGGTGTGAGGGAGTGAGGGGGCGGAGCCCGGTGTGAGGGAGTGAGGGGGCGGGGCCCAGTGTGAGGGGGCGGGGCCCGGTGTGAGGGAGGGGGCCGGGCCCGGTGTGAGGGAGGGGCGGGGCACGGTGTGAGGGGCGGGGCCCGGTGAGAGGGGGCGGGGCCCGGTGTGAGGGAGGGGACGGGGCCCAGTGGGAGGGGGCGGGGCCCAGTGTGAGGGAGTGAGGGGGCGGGGCCGGTGTGAGGGAAGGGGCGGGGCCCGGTGTGACGGAGGGGGCGGGGCCCGGTGTGAGGGAGTGAGGGGACGGGGCCCGGTGTGAGGGAGTGAGGGGGCGGGGCCCGGTGTGAGGGAGTGAGGGGCCGGGGCCCGGTGTGAGGGAGTGACGGGGGCGGGGTCAGGTGTGAGGGAGGGGGCGGGGCCCGGTGTGAGGGTGGGAGGGGGCGGGGCTCGGTGTGAGGGAGGGAGAGGCCGGGGCCCGGTGTGAGTGAGTGAGTGGGCGGGGCCCGGTATGAGGGAGGGGGCGGGGCCCGTTGTCAGTGAGTGAGTGATGTGAGGGACTGAGCGAGTGAGGGAGTGACAGACAGACAGAGAACTTTACAAAGTGACATTAAGGACCTTCCTCCCTCAGAAGGTCAGGAGCAGGTGACAGCTCCATTCCTGCTCCGAAGATTTGGAAGCTTCCTGTGCCGGCCTGTAGCAGGAGCTGGAGAACATCGCGGCCTGTGCTGACAAGTGGCAGCTAATCCTCAGACTGATCAATAGCCAGCAATGGCCACCTCCTCTCATTCAGCATTGTCCCACATCAGTAACCCCGGAGTCAGCATTGACCAGAAGCTTCAGTCAAGCTGCATCTCAATAATGTGGTTCCAAGAGCAGGGCAGGGGCTGGGTGCTGTGATGTGGGGCTCAGATTGTGACTCCTCAATGTCTCTGCACCATCTACAAGTCTCAGTCAGGAATACTCAGCACTGACTGAGTTAGGAGCAGCTGCAACAACAGCAAGTAGCTCAACACGTAATGTTACTCAGCTGTGTAATGTTCCCGGATTGGGAAATATTACTCTGCTGGGTTAATGTTACCGGGGCTGGGTTAATGTTACCGGGGCCGGGGTTAATGTTACCGGCCGGGGTTAATGTTACCGAGGCTGGGTTAATGTTACCGGGGGCTGGGTTAATGTTACCGGGGCTGGGTTAATGTTACCGGGGCTGGGTTAATGTTACCGGCCGGGGTTAATGTTACCGAGGCTGGGTTAATGTTACCAGGGTGGGGTTAATGTTACAGGGGCAGGGTTAATGTTACCGGGGCTGGGTTAATGTTACCGGGCCGGGGTTAAAGTTACCGGGCCGGGGTTAAAGTTACCGGGCCGGGGTTAAAGTTACCGGGCCGAGGTTAATGTTACCGGGCCGGGGTTAATGTTACCGGGGCTGGGTTAATGTTACTGGGGCTGGGTTAATGTTACCGGGCCGGGTTAATGGGCCCAAGTTTCCGCCCCCTGTAAAAGCGGCGCACCTCCATTAGCAGCCAGGTTCTGGCGCTGAAAACAGTGCCGGGATCTCTGTAAATGCGCACTAGAGTGTGCGCGCATGTGCAGTAGCTCCTCACAGCCCGACACTCTGCAGGCTGAGTGGGAGGGGCCCGAATGAGCACTGAATATCTTTACTAAAAGCTGCTGCCGAATATTCTTGTCACCTCCTGTTGAGGTTTCAGTCGTAGGAGTGGTACCTGAAGAGGCTGCCAAGATTCATCATAAACATTCACACATCTGGTGAAGGCTCACTTGGAATGATGCAGGTTTGAAAGTGTGTAGGTCCAACTGTTTTTGAGACTTTGCAGAAAGATTCAGATCATTCACTTAAAACAATCATTGAGGTGATTTTGCATCAGTATCAAGTCCAAATTACTTTGTTTCAACCCCCCGCCTTCCTTCGTTCAGCCTCCGTTTCCCCCCCCCGCCCCCTCGCGTTCAGCCTCCGAAGACAGAGACACGGAGAGGGATGGAGAGTGAGACACGGAGAGGGATGGAGATTGAGACACGGAGAGGGATGGAGAGTGAGACACGGAGAGGGATGGAGAGTGAGGCAAGGAGAGGGAGGGAGAGTGAGACACGGAGAGGGAGGGAGAGTGAGACACGGAGAGGGAGAGAGAGAGAGTGAGACACGGAGAGGGAGAGAGAGTGAGACACGGAGAGGGAGAGAGAGTGAGACACGGAGAGGGAGAGGGAGTGAGACACGGAGAGGGAGAGGGAGTGAGACACGGAGAGGGAGAGGGAGAGGGAGTGAGACACGGAGAGGGAGAGGGAGTGAGACACGGAGAGGGAGAGGGAGTGAGACACGGAGAGGGAGAAGGAGGAGAGAGAGTGAGACACGGAGAGGGAGGAGAGAGAGTGAGACACGGAGAGGGAGAGGGAGAGAGAGTGACACACGGAGAGGGAGAGAGAGTGAGACACGGAGAGGGAGAGAGAGTGAGACACGGAGAGGGAGAGGGAGGAGAGAGAGTGAGACACGGAGACGGAGAGGGAGGAGAGAGAGTGAGACACGGAGAGGGAGAGAGAGTGAGACACGGAGAGGGAGAGGGAGAGAGTGAGACACGGAGAGGGAGAGGGAGAGAGAGTGAGACACGGAGAGGGAGAGGGAGTGAGACACGGAGAGGGAGAGAGAGTGAGACACGGAGAGGAAGAGAGAGTGAGACATGGAGAGGGAGAGGGAGAGAGTGAGACACGGACCGAGAGGGAGTGAGACACGGAGAGGGAGAGGGAGAGAGAGTGAGACACGGAGAGGGAGAGGGAGAGAGAGTGAGACATGGAGAGGGAGAGAGAGTGAGACACGGAGAGGGAGAGGGAGAGAGAGTGAGACATGGACACGGAGAGTGAGACACGGACACGGAGAGTGAGACATGGACACGGAGAGGGAGTGAGACACCTTCCCTTCACATAGGTAGGACTTCCATGTTTTATTATTGATTTGTTGCTTATTACTTTGGTCTTGGTGCTTCAGTGCAGGGTTCCTTCTATTTTCTAATTTGTGAATTAATTGCTGATTACTTTTTGTGCTTTGTTTAGTGCTTAGTGCTTTAAATGCATCCCCCCGCCCCGCCCCTCCTCTCTCTGGCTGTGCCTGCACTGAACTTAACTCTTAGTAAGGTTTTTCAGAACTTACAAAAGTGAACACTTAGTTTGTTTGGAGTAAGTTTTTGCTGCCTAAACATGCAAAACAGGCCTAAATGGCTGGACACGCCCCCTTTTGGAAAAAAATGATCTAAAACGAAACTAAACTAACTCACTAGAACTGGAGCAAACTAAAAGCCGAGAATTGCAATTTCTAAGATACTCCAAACTAAACTAGTTGAGCAACTCCACCCGAAACGGAGTAATGTTACTGGTTTGGGGTAATGTTACTAAGCTGGGTTAATGTTCCTGGTTTGAGGTAATTTTACTGGGATGGTGTAATGTTAACATGCTGGGTTCGCCTCACGGGGCTGCTGTAGGTTTTCGAAGTTTCTCGGGTTTTTAAATGTTTTACAGGGTTTTCTGATTTTGCGAAGGTTTTCGTGGTTTTTGGAGCTTTTTTTGCTTTTTCGCAGCTTTTCGAAGTTTCAGGATATTTCGACGTGTTTCGATGTTTTTTGGCTTTTTCGATGTTTCTCGTATCTTCTCGGGTTTTTGAGGGTTTTCCCCAGAAAGAGTAGATATATTGGTGCTCATTGTACAACATTCTATCGACTCTGGATCAGTACCGATGGATTGGAGGGTAGCTAATGTAATCCCACATTTTAAAAAAGGAGGGGGAGAGAAAACAGGGAATTATAGACCGGTTAGCCTGACATCGACAATGGGGAAAATGCTGGAATCAATTATTAAAGATGTAATAGCAGTGCATTTGGAAAGCAGTGACAGGATCGGTCCAAGTCAGCATGGATTTATGAAAGGGAAATCATACTTGACAAATCTCCTAGAATTTTTTGAGGATGTAACTAGTGAAGTGGATAAGGGAGAACCAGTGGATGTGGTGTATTTGGACTTTCAAAAGGCTTTTGACAAGGTCCCCCACCAGAGATTAGTGTGCAAAATTAAGGCACATGGTATTGGGGGTAATGTATTGACGTGGATGGAGAACTGGTTGGCAGACAGGAAGCAAAGGATGGGGATAAATGGGTCCTTTTCAGAATGGCAGGCAGTGACTAGTGGGGTACCGCAAGGTTCAGGGCTGGGACCCCAGCTATTTACAATATATATTAATGATTTAGACAAAGGAATTAAATGTAATATCTCCAAGTTTGCAGATGACACTAAGCTGGGTGGCAGTGAGAGCTGTGAGAAAACATAGAAAATAGGTGCAGGAGTAGGCCATTCGGCCCTTCGAGCCTGCACCGCCATTCAACAAGATCATTGCTGATCACCCACCCCAGCACCTCCCCCCCCCCAACCCCCCCTCCACACACCCCCCCGCATGCCCCCAGCCGCAAGGACCACATCCAACTCCCTCCCGAACACATTCAATGAACTGGCATCAACAATTCTCCGCGGCAGGGAACCCCACGGGCGAACAACTCCCCAAGTGAAGAAGTCGCTCCCCATCCCAGCCCCAAACAGCCCACCCCCCATCCCAAGACCGTGCCCCCCTCACCGGCTCCGGACCCACCCAACACCGGGAACACTCCCCCCGCACCCAACCCGCACCGTCCCGTCAGAATCCTTCCCAAATGCCGAACACCCCCGGATGTCGAGCCGCCAGCCCCGGCCACCCCGGAGCCACGCCCCCGCGACGCCAACCACACCACATCCACCAACCGCCATCTGCGCAGTCAACCCATCCACCCCACTCTGAACACTCCCCGCACCGAGGCACAGAGCCCCCAGGCCCGCCCCTCCAACACACTTCGCCACCCCCCAGACCTCCGCTGCAATGTGGCCCCTCCCATCCCCCGCCCTGGGTTTCTCCGCCCTCCACCTCCACCACTCTCCCCTCCATCCCCTGCCTCCGTCTCCCCTCCACTTCCCTCTGCCTCCCCGCACAGGCTCCCATCTTGGGGGTGGTAACCTTCTGGGGCCGGGAATTTTATCCCCCAGCGTGGAAGTCCTGCTCCCACCGCAGAATTGGCCTTACCACCACTCAATGGAAGCGGAGTGCAATTTCCCACACTCCACTTCCTTTGGGGGCAGTTACCAGGGCACGACTGGATGCTTCTGTGACACTTTGAACTGGTGCTCTCCACTCTCTGTCCTGTGACAGTGGGAACTGGTGCTCTCCACTCTCTGTCCTGTGACAGTGGGAACTGGTGCACTCCACTCTCTGTCCTGTGACAGTGGGAACTGGTGCTCTCCACTCTCTGTCCTGTGACAGTGGGAACTGGTGCTCTCCACTCTCTGTCCTGTGACAGTGGGAACTGGTGCTCTCCACTCTCTGTCCTGTGACAGTGGGAACTGGTGCTCTCCACTCTCTGTCCTGTGACAGTGGGAACTGGTGCTCTCCACTCTGTCCTGTGACAGTGGGAACTGGTGCTCTCCACTCTCTGTCCTGTGACAGTGGGAACTGGTGCTCTCCACTCTCTGTCCTGTGACAGTGGGAACTGGTGCTCTCCACTCTCTGTCCTGTGACAGTGTGAACTGGTGCTCTCCACTCTCTGTCCTGTGACAGTGGGAACTGGTGCTCTCCACTCTCTGTCCTGTGACAGTGGGAACTGGTGCTCTCCACTCTCCCGTCCTGTGACAGTGGGAACTGGTGCTCTCCACTCTCTGTCCTGTGACAGTGGGAACTGGTGCTCTCCACTCTCTGTTCTGTGACAGCGGGAACTGGTGCTCTCCACTCTCTGTCCTGTGACAGTGGGAACTGGTGCTCTCCACTCTCCCGTCCTGTGACAGTGGGAACTGGTGCTCTCCACTCTCCCGTCCTGTGACAGTTTGAACTGGTGCTCTCCACTCTCTGTCCTGTGACAGTGGGAACTGGTGCTCTCCACTCTCTGTCCTGTGACAGTGGGAACTGGTGCTCTCCACTCTCTGTCCTGTGACAGTTTGAACTGGTGCTCTCCACTCTCTGTCCTGTGACAGTTTGCATAGGTTAGGTGAGTGGGCAAATGCATGGCAGATGCAGTATAATGTGGATAAATGTGAGGTTATCCACTTTGGTGGCGAAAACAGGAAGGCAGAATATTATTTGAATGGTGACAGATTAGTAAAAGGGAAGGTACAACGAGACCTGGGTGTCATGGTACATCAGTTATTGAAGGTAGGCATGCAGATACAGCAGGCAGTAAAGAAAGCAAATGGCATGTTGGCCCTCATCGCGAGAGGATTTGAGTATCGGAGCAGGGAGGTCATACTGCAGTTAGACAGGGCCTTGGTGAGGCCACACCTGGAGTATTGTGTACAGTTTTGGTCTCCTAATCTGAGGAAGGGCATTCTTGCTTTTGAGGGAGTACAGCGAAGGTTCACCAGACTGATTCCCGGGATGACAGGACTGACATATGAAGAATGACTGGATCAACTAGGCCTGTATTCACTGGAATTTAGAAGAATGAGAGGGGATCTCATAGAAACATATACAATTCTGACGGGATTGGACAGGTTAGATACAGGAAGAATGTTCCTGATGTTGGGGAAGTGCAGAACCAGGGGTCACAGTCTAAGGATAAGCGGTAAGCCATCTAGGACTGAGATGAGGAGAAACGTCTTCACCCAGAGAATTGTAAATTTGTGGAATTCACTACCACAGAAAGTTGTTGAGACCAATTCATTACATATATATTCAAAGGGGAGTTATTAGGCTGGGCTAATGGGATCAGGGGGTATGGAGAGAAAGCAGGAATGGGGTACTGAAGCTGCATGATCAGCCATGATATTGAATGGTGGTGCAGGCTCGAAGAGCCGAATGGCCTGCTCCTGCACCGACTTTTTATGTTTCTATGTACCCCTGTCACTGGAGTCAATGTCCATCCCTTCCACCACCGGCACACTGTTGCTACAGTGTACACTATGGAAAGATGCACTGTAAGAACTCATCAAGCTTACTTCAACAACAACTCTCAGCCCCAGGACCTCTACAATCAAGAAGGACAAGAGCAGTAAAATTATACCAAGACCATCACCCTGGGAGAACTATCCTGACTTGGACATATATTGCCATTCCTTCATTGTTGCTGGGTCAAAATCCTGGAAATCCCGACCTAACACTGTTGTGGGAGCACCATCAGCACAAAGATTCAAACAAGAGTTCCCACAACCACCCTTCGGGGCACCTGGAGATGGTCAATATATGCAGCTTCGCCCATGTTGAGAACAAATTGAAAAATAAATTATTCAATGTACTTCGGCCAGAGATTGCAGAGCTCAACACCTGGTTGTAATTTGGGTAAAAGAATTGACGATGCTGCCAGAATGAAGTTGGGAGTCAGCATAGCTTGGGAAGGGGTGTGGAGAGAAGATCACATAACTGAGTGCAAATTGTAAAGAGGCAGTGTTCCCAAGAATGATATGCCTGATGTATAGGGGCACTTCTCGAACTGGATATGGTTGTTGAACTTCATTCAAACAATGAGGAAGCTGTAACCGACAGGAAGTAATGTTCAGTGTCTATTATTTTCAGAGAGGGAAGATGCCCCAAGTGTTTTCCCCAGCTGATAGATCACGGAACGATCGTACTTGTATGTAAGGGCTAAATTGTAATCGCACAATGCCATTTTGGGAAGGTCAGTAGTGCTGCCATTTTGGGAAGGTCAGTAGTGCTGCCATTGACTGTGTTCGCTCCAGATATTTAGATGAGGCAGATCGTGATGTCAGTGAGTGAGGAACGCTGATGTGACGCAATATCTGCCATTGTCGACGTTGCCGCTCCATTTTGTGCCCTCGCCCCATCACGACCAGCTGACCATGTGTTCAGCAGCAGGACGGAGCGCCAGCAGCGATATTTAAAGATCATCAACCACTTGCAGCTGACTTGCTGTTTGATTGTCCTGGCTCTGTCAGTGTCACACCCCCGTCCCCACCACACCCTCCCCCTGCTCCCTCACTGGATATATCGAGGCCATTATCTTTCGTATCTGCACTGAAGTGATTGGTCTTCACTGAGTGTCCGCTCCTCACAACATGTTTAAAGTTGAATTTTGGCCATGACTGGGGACACGTTAGAAACATAGAAAATAGGTGCAGGAGTAGGCCATTCGGCCCTTCTAGCCTGCACCGCCATTCAATGAGTTCATGGCTGAACATGCAACTTCAGTACCCCATTCCTGCTTTCTCGCCATACCCCTTGATCCCCCGAGTAGTAAGGACTTCATCTAACTCCTTTTTGAGTTCTGTCATTCTAACACACAATACTAATATGCTTTTCATTCTGTATTTATTTTGCAATTATAACTTGTCTTTGGCTGCTTAAGCTTTTCTATGTTATGTTCCAGATTTGTTAACTGTGCCAGAAAGGAGGAGGAACAGAACCTTGTAGCTTTTCAACACTGCGGCAAAATTTATTACCGGACCTGCAAGCCTGTTCCTCCTCGGTGCGAGCTGCTGGTCTGGTATGGTGATGAATATGCCAAGGAACTCGGTATCAAAAGGACCACAATGTGCATGGCAAAACAAGAACCAAAATGTAAGGATTCTGATCAAAATACAAACTGTAGCCAAAGTATCATTTGTTTTTGTTGCAATCTCAAATGTGATTGATAAAGTGCCACATAATAGACTTGTTAGCAAAATTGAAGCCCATCGGATCAAAGGGGCAGTGGTAGCGTGGATTCGAAAATGGCTAAGAGACAGAAAGCAGAGAGTAGTGCTGAATGGTTGTTTATCAGACTGGAGGGAAGTATACAGTGTTATCCCCCAGGGCTCAGTATTAGGACCCCTGCTCTTTCTGATGTACATTAATGATCTGGACTTGGGTATTGGGGGCAGAATTTCAAAGTTTGCAGATGGCACAAAGTTTGGAAATGTAGTAAACAGTGAAGAGGATAGTAGAAGTGTTCAGGAAGACGTAAATAAACTGGTGACATGGGAAGACACGGCAAATTAAATTTAATGTGGAGCAGTGTGAAGTGATACATTTTGGAAGGAAAAATGAGCGGAGGCAATATAAATTACATGTAACATGTTAAACTGGATGCAGGAACTGGGAATTCACACACACAAATCTTTGAAGTGGCAGGAAAAGTTGCTAAGGCGAATAAAAAATCATATGGGACCCTGGGCTTTATCAATACTGGGATAAAATTCAAATGCACGGGATTATGGTAAACCTTTATAAATCACTGTTTGAGCCTCTGCTAGAATATTGGGGTTGAATTTCAGTACTGCCGTTTTTGAGGTGTTGCCACCGGCTGAGTGCTGATTTTAGCACCAAACATCAGGTCCAGCCTCGGTCCGAAATTCAGTTTTTACGCCCAAAAATGAGAGCAGCGGTAAAAAGTGTAGTTGCACACTCATCCTCGGGCAGCAGCTCAGGAGGCCGACTGAATTCCCAACGGGAAACTGCCGCCATGCTAGGAAAAAAACGGGAAGGAAAAAAAAACGAAAACTTCTCCGATCCAAACACACTTCTCCACTCTTAAAACTAATGAAAACATGCAGAAATAAATAGAGAAAAACTTACCTTCCTTTTGTAGGCGATTCCGCCTGAGATCCGATCTGTTACGACCACATTTTCCT
Source organism: Pristiophorus japonicus (assembly GCF_044704955.1). Taxonomy (NCBI): domain Eukaryota; kingdom Metazoa; phylum Chordata; class Chondrichthyes; family Pristiophoridae; genus Pristiophorus; species Pristiophorus japonicus. The sequence continues at coordinate 545,946 of NW_027253827.1, read as the reverse complement.
GGCTGTGCAGCTGCCAGTTTGTACGGCAGTCATACAAAGCAAATGTCGCGATAGAGGCATCAAAGAGGCGTTGTATGCTGGATGACGTCATAATTTCCATGGTGTTTATGGGCGGTACGTTAAGTGTTTACGGCCCTAAAGAAAATTCAAGCGAATTTCGCATTGGGCATGAACAGCACTGAGCGCCACTCCCAGTTAACACCTAACACCGGTGTTATCAGCATGTGTTATCAACTGAATTTTGACCCCATTGTGTCCAAACCTACATACCACACTTTAGAAAGAATATCAAAGCCTTGGAGAGGGTGCAGAGGAGATTTACCAGAAGGGAACCAGGGAAGGGAGACTTCAGTTCTGTATAGAGACTAAAGAAGCTGGGATTGTTCTCCTTGGAGCAGAGAAGGTTAAGGGCACTTTAATCGAGGTGTTTAAAATTATGTGGGGGTTTTGATAAGAGCAGATAGAGAGAGACTGTTTCCACTGCAGGAGGGTCGATAACCAGAGGACACGGGTAATTGGTATAAAAGTCAGGGGAGATGAGGACAAATCTTTTTAGGCCGTGAGTTGTGAGGATCTGTAACGGACTGCCTGAAATGGTAGTGGAAACAGCTTCAGTCGTATCTGGAAAAGGGATTTGCAAATAGACTTGACCAGGAACAAATGAAAAAGGTAATGAATTACTTTTAGAAGCTTCCCACACCACTGATTGGGACAGTTCCCCTCAAACTCTTATCCTGCCCACTAATCCATTGTCCCCACACCCTCTGTCGAGGCCATGTTACACTCTCCCATTTCCCCCTCTCTCATTCTCTCTTCCACACCTTGATCCCGTCATTCCCCCATTCTCTACCCTTGCTTGGCTTGTCACTGCCCAATGGGAGTGAAAATTGACTAATTATATAGTTCGTATCCATTTTATAATTTTTTATAATTTTATACATATATATTTCTTGAATATTGATGTTATTAGAAAACTTAGTTGGAGTCGCTCAAGCTGAATAATTGAGTATTTATAAAGATACAATGAGCATCATTGCACTGTTGGGGTCACTGGCAACTCCCAGCCAGCTCCCCTGCTCTTTTATTTAACACTTGCTGTTTAATATCCTTTCCCCTGTTTTAACAAAGCTGATTTTCACACTGGTTTATGACAATTCTTAAAAAGGTATTGATGTGTACCTTGTTCCTTGGAGGCTATCAAAGCCTGAATGCATGGAGCTTGAAACGTGATGGTAATCTGTAAATATGAATGCCCTATTGATGATCTCCTCACCACTTCTTTCACTAGGGGCTCTGAATTCACAAAATTAATGTCTTATCAGCCCAATTTTAATACTGACACAACCATGAATTGTACTTCCAAAAGAAAGATCTACATGTTTCATTATGCTGATAATTTCTCTCTTTCTTCTCCAGCAGGGCAACAAGTGCACCGAGATCAGTGCCATCCTTGCCCTCATTGCAATGTTACATTTACCAAAACAGATTTTCATCAGAAGAACATCAGAAAACATCCTGAATCTGGTGGACAGATTTCAGCCGGACAATCTTCTCCCAGCACAAAATATCTTTTGCAACGCAAAACAGGTCAGGGATTGTTCACACAAGCTATCCAGAGGAGAGAATTTATAAAATCAGTAGATCTTCACCTGCACACAGGAGAGAGACCGTATAAATATACTGAATGTGGAAAGAGTTTGTGTCAGGGCACCTCCAGAGACACCAGTGGATCCACACAGGAGAGAGACCGTATAAATGTACTGAGTGTGGAGAGAGTTTCAGTGTCAGGGAACCTCCAGAGACACCAGTGGGTCCACACAGGAGAGAGACTGTATAAATGTACTGAGTGTGGAGAGAGTTTCAGTGTCAGGGCACCTCCAGAGACACCAGTGGATCCACACAGGAGAGAGACCGTATAAATGTACTGAGTGTGGAGAGAGTTTCAGTGTCAGGGCACCTCCAGAGACACCAGTGGATCCACACAGGAGAGAGACCGTATAAATGTACTGAGTGTGGAGAGAGTTTCAGTGTCAGGGAACCTCCAGAGACACCAGTGGGTCCACACAGGAGAGAGACTGTATAAATGTACTGAATGTGGAGAGAGTTTCAGTGTCAGGGAACCTCCAGAGACACCAGTGGATCCACACAGGAGAGAGACCGTATAAATGTACTGAGTGTGGAGAGAGTTTCAGTGTCAGAGCACCACTAGAGACACCAGTGGATCCACACAGGAGAGAGACTGTATAAATGTACTGAATGTGGAGAGAGTTTCAGTGTCAGGGCACCTCCAGAGACACCAGTGGGTCCACACAGGAGAGAGACTGTATAAATGTACTGAATGTGGAGAGAGTTTCAGTGTCAGGGAACCTCCAGAGACACCAGTGGGTCCACACAGGAGAGAGACTGTATAAATGTACTGAATGTGGAGAGAGTTTCTGTGTCAGGGCACCTCCAGAGACACCAGTGGGTCCACACAGGAGAGAGACCCTATAAATGTACTGAATGTGAAGAGAGTTTTGCTTCTATCTCTCATGTGCTTTGAAACCTGCCGTCACTGGGAAAGTCTTCAAGGATTCTGCATCTTTCAAAGTTCACTTGAGAAAATGTTCTGAAACATAATGAAGAGAAGGGTAACCAATTTATAATGTGACTAAGTTTGAATATTACTTTCCATTTGAATGAACTTCAGTAAGCACTAGTTTTCTCGAACTACTCCGATTTATAACTTTTATCTTTCACACTTTATGATGATCTTTGTGTGTATTAAGATGGAATATGAGGATATGTTCCACGATTTCTCGCTGCCAGTGAGGGTCAGAGATTTGGGACGATGTTGTTGTAGCCTAATGTCTGATCCTCTCGCTCTGAAATTGTATCTTCTGACTGGGATTTCAAAACGTTCCCTCTGATATAAACTGCAGCATCTGCAGAATGTGTTTAATCTCCGAGAGTCTTTGTCCCACCGAGCTGTCACAGCCCCTTTAGTCTGATGGTGAGAGATCGCTGGGATCGATTCTGTCAGACCTCCAGAAACACCAGCAGATCCACACAGGAGAGAGTCTGTATAAATGCACTGAATGTGGAGAGAGTTTTACTTCTATCTATCAGCTGAAAGCTCACCCGTGCTTTGAAACCTGCCGTCAGAGTGGGAAAGTCTTCAAGGATTCTGCAGCTTTCAAAGTTCACATGAGAACATCTTCTGAAACACAATGAAGAGAAAGGTGACCACTTTATAATGTGACTAAGTTTGAATATATCTTTATATTTGAATGGCATGGTTAAGGTAATTGACTAAATCCATTGTTGGAGCTTGGGCGTTGCACACTCACTGATGTAACGATCTCCACCATGGAGAGGTCCCTGGCGATCGAGGTTACCGACAGCACTACCGGCACCACCGATATAGTGTGTGATACTGGAACCGGCATCAGTTGTTGTTACAGCGGTCAGTGGCACTTTAGCGGCATCTCCTGGTGGTAACGTGTGGCACAAGACGCACACATTTCTCCCCGTTGCTGTTTAATGTTTTTTATTTCCCCCATCTTAACAAAGCTGATTTTCACAATGGTTTATAACAATACTTAAAAGGGTATTGATGTGCACCTTGTTCCTTGGAGGATTTCACAGACTGAATACATGAACCGTGAAACATTGGACAGTAATCTTTAAATGGACATGCCCTATTGATGATCCCCCACCACTTCTTCCACAGGAGGAGGCTCTAAATTCACATAATTATAATTTTAACAGCCTTCCTTTCAAACTGAAATAATCATCATTTGTACTTCCAAAAGAAACTTCGAGATGTTTCAATACACTGACAATTTCTCTTTCTTCCTTCTCCAGCAGGGCAACAAGTGCACTGAGATGAGTGCCATCCTTGCCCTCATTGCAATGTTGCTTTTACTTCTGCACATTTTCTCCAGAAGCACATCAGAAGACATCCTGAATCGGGTGGGCAGATTTCAGCCGGACAATCTTCTCTTTCCAGCATAAAGTATCTTTCTCCACGCAACAATGGGCAGGGATTATTTCGACAATCTGTCCAGAGGAGAGAATTTATAAAATCAGGAGATCTTCACCAACACCAGCGGATCCACACAGGAGTGAGACCGTATAAATGTACTGAATGTGGAAAGAGTTTCAAATGGGCAGGGAGCCTCTATAGACAATGGATCCACATAGGAAAGAGACAGTATAAATGTACTGAATGTGGAAAGAGTTTCACACGGGCAGGGAACCTCCATAAACACCAGTGGATCCACACAGGAGAGAGGCTGTATAAATGTACTGAATGTGGAGAGTTTTGCTTTTATCGATCAGCTGAAAACTCACAAGTGCTTTGAAACCTGCCGCCATTGTGGGAAAGTCTTCAAGGCTTCAACAGCTTTCAAGGTTCACATGAGAAACTATTCTGAAATATAATGGACTTAATGGTAAACAATTTACAATTTGACATTTGAATATTTTTTTGGCCTTCAATAATCACTTGCTACCTCAAACATTATTCCTATTTATACTTTTAATTTTTCACTCTTTATGATATTTTTATGTGGATGCAGGTGGAATATAAGGGTAAATTTCATGATTCCTCACTGCCAGTGGATTTGGGACTATGTTGTTGTTGCGTAATGTCTGACCCTCTCGGTCTGAAATTGTATCTTGTGACTGGGATTTCAAAATGTTCTCTCTGCTATAAACTGCAGCTTCTGCAGAATGTGTTTAATCTCCGAGAGTCTTTGTCCCACCGAGCTGTCACAGCCCCTTTATTCTGGTGGTGATGTCAGACCTGCAGAAACACCAGCGGATCCACACAGGAGAGAGACAGTATAAATGTACTGAATGTGGAAAGAGTTTCACACGGGCAGGGCACCTCCATAGACACCAGCGGATCCACACAGGAGAGAGACAGTATAAATGTACTGAATGTAGAGAGAGTTTCACACGGGCAGGGCACCTCCATAGACACCAGTGGATCCACACAGGAGAGAGACAGTATAAATGTACTGAATGTAGAGAGAGTTTCACACGGGCAGGGCACCTCCATAGACACCAGTGGATCCACACAGGAGAGAGGTCGTATAAATGTACTGAATGTGGAAAGAGTTTCACACGGGCAGGGCACCTCCATAGACACCAGTGGATCCACACAGGAGAGAGACAGTATAAATGTACTGAATGTAAAGAGAGTTTCACACGGGCAGGGCACCTCGATAGACACCAGTGGATCCACACAGGAGAGAGACAGTACAAATGTACTGAATGTGGAAAGAGTTTCACATGGGCAGGGCACCTCCATAGACACCAGTGGATCCACACAGGAGAGAGACAGTATAAATGTACTGAATGTAGAGAGAGTTTTACACGGGCAGGGCACCTCCATAGACACCAGTGGATCCACACAGGAGAGAGACAGTATAAATGTACTGAATGTGGAAAGAGTTTCACACGGGCAGGGCACCTCCATAGACACCAGCGGATCCACACAGGAGAGAGACAGTATAAATGTACTGAATGTGGAAAGAGTTTCACACGGGCAGGGCACCTCCATAGACACCAGCGGATCCACACAGGAGAGAGACAGTATAAATGTACTGAATGTAGAGAGAGTTTCACACGGGCAGGGCACCTCCATAGACACCAGTGGATCCACACAGGAGAGAGACAGTATAAATGTACTGAATGTGGAGAGAGTTTCACACGGGAAGGGCACCTCCATAGACACCAGTGGATCCACACAGGAGCGAGACAGTATAAATGTACTGAATGTGGAAAGAGTTTCACACGGGCAGGGCACCTCCATAGACACCAGTGGATCCACACAGGAGAAAGGTCGTATAAATGTACTGAATGTGGAAAGAGTTTCACACGGGCAGGGCACCTCCATAGACACCAGTGGATCCACACAGGAGAGAGACAGTATAAATGTACTGAATGTAGAGAGAGTTTCACACGGGCAGGGCACCTCGATAGACACCAGTGGATCCACACAGGAGAGAGACAGTATAAATGTACTGAATGTAGAGAGAGTTTCACACGGGCAGGGCACCTCCATAGACACCAGTGGATCCACACAGGAGAGAGACAGTATAAATGTACTGAATGTAGAGAGTGTTTCACACGGGCAGGGCACCTCCATAGACACCAGTGGATCCACACAGGAGAGAGACAGTATAAATGTACTGAATGTAGAGAGAGTTTCACACGGGCAGGGCACCTCCATCGACATCAGTGGATCCACACAGGAGAGAGACAGTATAAATGGACTGAATGTAGAGAGAGTTTTACACGGGCAGGGCACATCCATAGACACCAGTGGATCCACACAGAAGAGAGACAGTATAAATGTACTGAATGTGGAAAGAGTTTCACACGGGCAGGGCACCTCCATAGACACCAGTGGATCCACACAGGAGAGAGACAGTATAAATGGACTGAATGTAGAGAGAGTTTCACACGGGCAGGGCACCTCGATAGACACCAGTGGATCCACACAGGAGAGAGACAGTATAAATGTACTGAATGTGGAAAGAGTTTCACATGGGCAGGGCATCTCCATACAGGAGAGAGACAGTATAAATGTACTGAATGTAGAGAGAGTTTCACACGGGCAGGGCACCTCCATAGACACCAGTGGATCCACACAGGAGAGAGACAGTATAAATGTACTGAATGTAGAGAGTGTTTCACACGGACAGGGCACCTCCATAGACACCAGTGGATCCACACAGGAGAGAGACAGTATAAATGTACTGAATGTAGAGAGAGTTTCACACTGGCAGGGCACCTACATCGACATCAGTGGATCCACACAGGAGAGAGACAGTATAAATGTACTGAATGTGGAAAGAGTTTCACACGGGCAGGGCACCTCCATGGACACCAGTGGATCCACACAGGAGAGAGACAGTATAAATGTACTGAATGTGGAAAGAGTTTCACACGGGCAGGGCACCTCCATAGACACCAGCGGATCCACACAGGAGAGAGACAGTATAAATGTACTGAATGTGGAAAGAGTTTCACACGGGCAGGGCACCTCCATAGACACCAGCGGATCTACACAGGAGAGAGACAGTATAAAGTACTGAATGCAGAGAGAGTTTCACACGGGCAGGGAACCTCCATAGACACCAGCGGATCCACACAGGAGAGAGACAGTATAAATGTACTGAATGTGGAAAGAGTTTCACACAGGCAGGGCACCTCCATCGACACCAGTAGATCCACACAGGAGACAGACAGTATAAATGTACTGAATGTAGAGAGAGTTTCACACGGGCAGGGCACCTCCATAGACACCAGTAGATCCACACAGGAGAGAGACAGTATAAATGTACTGAATGGAGAGAGAGTTTCACACGGGCAGGGCACCTCCATAGACACCAGTGGATCCACACAGGAAAGAGACAGTATAAATGTACTGAATGTGGAGAGAGTTTCACACGGGAAGGGCACCTCCATAGACACCAGTGGATCCACACAGGAGCGAGACAGTATAAATGTACTGAATGTAGAGAGAGTTTCACACGGGCAGGGACCCTCCATAGACATCAGTGGATCCACACAGGAGAGAGACAGTGTAAATGTACTGAATGTGGAAAGAGTTTCACACGGGCAGGGCACCTCCATAGACACCAGTGGATCCACACAGGAGAAAGACAGTATAAATGTACTGAATGTGGAAAGAGTTTCTCACGGGCAGGGCACCTCCATAGACACCAGTGGATCCACACAGGAGAGAGACAGTATAAATGTACTGAATGTAGAGAGAGTTTCACACGGGCAGGGCACCTCCATAGACACCAGTGGATCCACACAGGAGAGAGACAGTATAAATGTATTAACCCTAACCGGCTGTTGGCACCAAATCCACCATTCCACGGACAGCGGAGCAATGCCACAAAACATTGAGTGATTTGATGCTATCTGCCAGGGTTTGTTCAGTTACTGCAAATGTAAAATGTAAAGTTTGGTAACGTGTAACTTCACTTTTTTTGCCATTGTGAAGTGACTTAATTCTCCAGGCAGCTGAGCTCGTAAAGTTTTATGGTTTGTTAGCTGATTGGGGTCAAAAAAAGTCCTTATGAACACCTTATCTGCTCCCCACTTTTGAGGTGTGAAACTTCAATTGGTGAACAAAACCCTGTCTGCAGAGCAAGTCGGAGGTCTCTGGATAAAACACGTGTTCTTTAATGTTCGATTTGAATGTTGGTGTTATTTCTGATTGAACTATTTCATTTAATATTTATAGCCTGGAGTCACTTTTCATTTTTTTCAAATTTTTTATCAACATCCAATTTAACATTTCAGCTGTTTGCAAAGTAGATAAGAGCTTGTTTACATCTTGTTTGTCTTTATTGCACTGAGAAGCCAAAAAAGTCACTTTACACTGTTTACCTGTTTTTATCAAACACTTTATCATTGCAGATGTTTACAAAGTAGAAAATAGCTCTCTAACAATTTGTATTTAAAGATAAAAAACTTCAATAAAGTAAACCAAGTCTTTGCTGCAACAAAAGTTCACTTTCCCTTTAAATTGCGTGTGTTTTCTGTGCCTTGCTGGGGTAGGGGGAGGGATAGGCCTCAGTATCAGAATAAATTGCAGCCTCTCCATGTGCGTAGGATGTGTGCACACGCCCGAAGAGGCCCCACAAGATCGGGGTTTAGGCACGCGAAGCGCATGCCCCTGAACCCAGCACTTCTGATCTGGCAATTTATTTAGATAATTCCAAAGCTTCCCCGGGAGAAGGGCCTTCGTGGGTGGAGGTTATAGAAACATAGAAACATAGAAACATAGAAAATAGGTGCAGGAGTAGGCCATTCGGCCCTTCTAGCCTGCACCGCCATTCAATGAGTTCATGGCTGAACATTCAACTTCAGTACCCCATTCCTGCTTTCTCGCCATACCCCTTGATCCCCCTAGCAGTAAGGACCTCATCTAACTCCTTTTTGAATATATTTAGTGAATTGGCCTCAACAACTTTCTGTGGTAGAGAATTCCACAGGTTCACCACTCTCTGGGTGAAGAAGTTCCTCCGCATCTCGGTCCTAAATGGCTTACCCCTTATCCTTAGACTGTGACCCCTGGTTCTGGACTTCCCCAACATTGGGAACATTCTTCCTGCATCTAACCTGTCTAACCCCGTCAGAATTTTATATGTTTCTATGAGGTCCCCTCTCATTCTTCTGAACTCCAGTGAATACAAGCCCAGTTGATCCAGTCTTTCTTGATAGGTCAGTCCCGCCATCCCGGGAATCAGTCTGGTGAACCTTCGCTGCACTCCCTCAATAGCAAGAATGTCCTTCCTCAGGTTAGGAGACCAAAACTGTACACAATACTCCAGGTGTGGCCTCACCAATGCCCTGTACAACTGTAGCAACACCTCCCTGCCCCTGTACTCAAATCCCCTTGCTATGAAGGCCAACATGCCATTTGCTTTCTTAACCGCCTGCTGCACCTGCATGCCAACCTTCAATGACTGATGTACCATGACACCCAGGTCTCTTTGCACCTCCCCTTTTCCTAATCTGTCACCATTCAGATAATAGTCTGTCTCTCTGTTTTTACCACCAAAGTGGATAACCTCACATTTATCCACATTATACTTCATCTGCCATGCATTTGCCCACTCACCTAACCTATCCAAGTCGCTCTGCAGCCTCACAGCATCCTCCTCGCAGCTCACACTGCCACCCAACTTAGTGTCATCCGCAAATTTGGAGATACTACATTTAATCCCCTCATCTAAATCATTAATGTACAGTGTAAACAGCTGGGGCCCCAGCACAGAACCTTGCGGTACCCCACTAGTCACTGCCTGCCATTCTGAAAAGTACCCATTTACTCCTACTCTTTGCTTCCTGTCTGACAACCAGTTCTCAATCCATGTCAGTACACTACCCCCAATCCCATGTGCTCTAACTTTGCACATCAATCTCTTGTGTGGGACCTTGTCGAACGCCTTCTGAAAGTCCAAATATACCACATCAACTGGTTCTCCCTTATCCACTCTACTGGAAACATCCTCAAAAAATTCCAGAAGATTTGTCAAGCATGATTTCCCTTTCACAAATCCATGCTGACTTGGACCTATCATGTCACCTCTTTCCAAATGCACTGCTATGACATCCTTAATAATTGATTCCATCATTTTACCCACTACCGATGTCAGGCTGACCGGTCTATAATTCCCTGTTTTCTCTCTCCCTCCTTTTTTAAAAAGTGGGGTTACATTGGCTACCCTCCACTCCATAGGAACTGATCCAGAGTCAATGGAATGTTGGAAAATGACTGTCAACGCATCCACTATTTCCAAGGCCACCTCCTTAAGTACTCTGGGATGCAGTCCATCAGGCCCTGGGGATTTATCGGCCTTCAATCCCATCAATTTCCCCAACACAATTTCCCGGCTAATAAGGATTTCCCTCAGTTCCTCCTCCTTACTAGACCCCCCGACCCCTTTTATAACCGGAAGGTTGTTCGTGTCCTCCTTCGTGAATACCGAACCAAAGTACTTGTTCAATTGGTCCGCCATTTCTTTGTTCCCCGTTATGACTTCCCCTGATTCTGACTGCAGGGGACCTACATTTGTCTTTACTAACCTTTTTCTCTTTACATATCTATAGAAACTTTTGCAATCCGTCTTAATGTTCCCTGCAAGCTTCTTCTCATACTCCATTTTCCCTGCCCTAATCAAACCCTTTGTCCTCCTCTGCTGAGTTCTAAATTTCTCCCAGTCCCCAGGTTCGCTGCTATTTCTGGCCAATTTGTATGCCACTTCCTTGGCTTTAATACTATCCCTGATTTCCCTTGATAGCCACGGTTGAGCCACCTTCCCTTTTTTATTTCTATGCCAGACAGGAATGTACAATTGTTGTAGTTCATCCATGCGGTCTCTAAATGTCTGCCATTGCCCATCCACAGTCAACCCCTTAAGTATCATTCGCCAATCCATCTCAGCCAATTCACGCCTCATACCTTCAAAGTTAGCCTTCTTTAAGTTCTGGACCATGGTCTCTGAATTAACTGTTTCATTCTCCATCCTAATGCAGAATTCCACCATATTATGGTCACTCTTCCCCAAGGGGCCTCGCACAACGAGATTGCTAATTAATCCTTTCTCATTACATAACACCCAGTCTAAGATGGCCTCCCCCCTAGTTGGTTCCTCGACATATTGGTCTAAAAAACCATCCCTTATGCACTCCAGAAAATCCTCCTCCACCGTATTGCTTCCAGTTTGGTTAGCCCAATCTATGTGCATATTAAAGTCACCCATTATAACTGCTGCACCTTTATTGCACGCACCCCTAATTTCCTGTTTGATGCCCTCCCCAACATCACTACTACTGTTTGGAGGTCTGTACACAACTCCCACTAACGTTTTTTGCCCTTTGGTGTTCTGCAGCTCTACCCATATAGATTCCACATCATCCAAGCTAATGTCCTTCCTAACTATTGCCTTAATCTCCTCCTTAACCAGCAATGCTACCCCACCTCCTTTTCCTTTTATTCTATCCTTCCTGAATGTTGAATACCCCTGGATGTTGAGTTCCCAGCCCTGCTCATCCTGGAGCCACGTCTCCGTAATCCCAATCACATCATATTTGTTAACATCTATTTGCACAGTTAATTCATCCACCTTATTGCGGATACTCCTTGCATTAAGACACAAAGCCTTTAGGCTTGTTTTTTTAACACCCTCTGTCCTTTTAGAATTTTGCTGTACAATGGCCCTTTTTGTTCTTTGCCTTGGGTTTCTCTGCCCTCCACTTTTCCTCATCTCCTTTCTGTCTTTTGTTTTTGCCTCCTTTTTGTTTCCCTCTATCTCCCTGCATTGGTTCCCATCCCCCTGCCATATTAGTTTAACTCCTCCCCAACAGCACTAGCAAACACTCCCCCGAGGACATTGGTTCCGATTCTGCCCAGGTGCAGACCGTCCGGATTGTACTGGTCCCACCTCCCCCAGAACCGGTTCCAATGCCCCAGGAATTTGAATCCCTCCCTGCTGCACCATTGCTCAAGCCACGTATTCATCTGCGCTATCCTGCGATTCCTACTCTGACTAGCACGTGGCACTGGTAGCAATCCCGAGATTACTACTTTTGAGGTCCTACTTTTTAATTTAGCTCCTAGCTCCTTAAATTCATTTCGTAGGAACTCATCCCTTTTTTTACCTATGTCATTGGTACCAACGTGCACCACGACAACTGGCTGTTCTCCCTCCCTTTTTAGAATGTCCTCCACCCGCTCCGAGACATCCTTGACCCTTGCACCAGGGAGGCAACATACCATCCTGGAGTCTCGGTTGCGGCCGCAGAAACGCCTATCTATTCCCCTTACAATTGAATCCCCTATCACTATCGCTCGCCCACTCTTTTTCCTGCCCTCCTGTGCAACAGAGCCAGCCACGGTGCCATGAACTTGGCTGCTGCTGCCCTCCCCTGATGAGTCATCCCCCTCAACAGTACTCAAAGCGGTGTATCTGTTTTGCAGGGGGATGACCACAGGGGACCCCTGCACTACCTTCCTTGCACTACTCTTCCTGCTGGTCTTCCATTCCCTCGCTGGCTGTGGACCCTTCTCCTGCAGTAAGACCAACTCGCTGGAGGTGGGATCTTTGCCCACCTCCTGCCCAGCCAATCTTCTTCAAACTCTTACACTTGTCAGATGTAAGGCCTGCTTTTACCAGTGTAAGAGTTTCAGTAGATAGAAAAAATAAATGTTATTACTTATGTTTTATATTAAAATCCCTGTTTATGAAAGCAAATTTATTTTAACACTGTAAAGAATTTTTTTAAATTGCAAAAAAAATTCTCATTTTAATGCAATTTCTGTTCATCTAAAAAAGTGATTTTTATATTTATGTTGGTGTTTTATTTGATTTCAGGGATATTCTTATTGATAGTAATGGGTCAGTGAGAATACTCCCAAAACACACACACAATACATACATTGATAGAAATGGGTCAGTGAGAGTACTCCCCAAAACACACACACAATACATACATTGATAATAATGGGTCAGTGAGAATACTCCAAAACACACACACAATACATACATTGATAGTAATGGGTCAGTGAGAATACTCCAAAACACACACACAATACATACATTGATAGTAATGGGTCAGTGAGAATACTCCAAAACACACACACAATACATACATTGATAGTAATGGGTCAGTGAGAATACTCCAAAACACACACACAATACATGCATTGATAGCAATGGGTCAGTGAGAGTACTCCCCAAAACACACACACAATACATACATTGATAGTAATGGGTTAGTGAGAATACTCACCAAAACACACACACAATACATACATTGATAGAAATGGGTCAGTGAGAATACTCCAAAACACACACACAATACATACATTGATAGTAATGGGTCAGTGAGAATACTCCCCAAAACACACACACAATACAGACATTGATAGTAATGGGTTAGTGAGAGTACTCCCCAAAACACACACACAATACATACATTGATAGTAATGGGTTAGTGAGAGTACTCCCCAAAACACACACACAATACATACATTGATAGTAATGGGTCAGTGAGAATACTCCAAAACACACACACAATACATACATTGATCGTAATGGGTTAGTGAGAATACTCCAAAACACACACACAATACATACATTGATAGAAATGCGTCAGTGAGAATACTCCAAAACACACACACAATACATACATTGATAGTAATGGGTCAGTGAGAGTACTCCCCAAAACACACACACAATACAGACATTGATAGTAATGGGTCAGTGAGAGTACTCCCAAAACACACACACAATACATACATTGATAGTAATGGGTCAGTGAGAGTACTCCCCAAAACACACACACAATACATACATTGATAGTAATGGGTTAGTGAGAGTACTCCCCAAAACACACACACAATACATACATTGATAGTAATGGGTTAGTGAGAGTACTCCCCAAAACACACACACAATACATACATTGATAGTAATGGGTCAGTGAGAATACTCCAAAACACACACACAATACATACATTGATCGTAATGGGTTAGTGAGAATACTCCAAAACACACACACAATACATACATTGATAGAAATGCGTCAGTGAGAATACTCCAAAACACACACACAATACATACATTGATAGTAATGGGTCAGTGAGAGTACTCCCCAAAACACACACACAATACAGACATTGATAGTAATGGGTCAGTGAGAGTACTCCCAAAACACACACACAATACATACATTGATAGTAATGGGTCAGTGAGAGTACTCCCCAAAACACACACACAATACATACATTGATAGTAATGGGTTAGTGAGAGTACTCCCCAAAACACACACACAATACATACATTGATAGTAATGGGTTAGTGAGAGTACTCCCCAAAACACACACACAATACATACATTGATAGTAATGGGTCAGTGAGAATACTCCAAAACACACACACAATACATACATTGATCGTAATGGGTTAGTGAGAATACTCCAAAACACACACACAATACATACATTGATAGAAATGCGTCAGTGAGAATACTCCAAAACACACACACAATACATACATTGATAGTAATGGGTCAGTGAGAGTACTCCCCAAAACACACACACAATACAGACATTGATAGTAATGGGTCAGTGAGAGTACTCCCCAAAACACACACACAATACATACATTGATAGTAATGGGACAGTGAGAGTACTCCCAAAACACACACACAATACATACATTGATAGTAATGGGTCAGTGAGAGTACTCCCCAAAACACACACACAATACATACATTGATAGTAATGGGACAGTGAGAGTACTCCCCAAAACACACACACAATACATACATTGATAGTAATGGGTCAGTGAGAATACTCCAAAACACACACACAATACAGACATTGATAGTAATGGGTCAGTGAGAGTACTCCCCAAAACACACACACAATACATACATTGATAGTAATGGGTCAGTGAGAATACTCCCCAAAACACACACACAATACATACATTGATAGTAATGGGTCAGTGAGAGTACTCCCCAAAACACACACACAATACATACATTGATAGTAATGGGTCAGTGAGAGTACTCCAAAACACACACACAATACATACATTGATAGTAATGGGTCAGTGAGAATACTCCCCAAAACACACACACAATACATCCATTAAACAAGCACCTCATATAGTTAAAATTAATTAACATTAAATTAATGTTTTAGATTTTTTTTTTGTTTCAATAAGGTTAAAAATAAAATTCTCAATGCACACAATTTTTAATGAAAAAATTAGTGATATAATTACATTTTTCTATCTTTTAAAACACTTACTCTGGTAAAAGTAGGCCTGGTGCCGGCTTTTTCCGGGTGCAAGAGTTTTCTGGACATTTGCTGGGCAGAAAGTGGGCAAATGGCCCAAACCTCCACCTGCGAAGGCCCTTCACCCGGGGATACATGTGATCTGTCAAAAGAAATGTTGACAGAGCGCAAGTGCCGGGTTTAGGCACATGGGATTTTCTCACCCGAACCTGGATATTGGGGATCTCTTCAGGTGTGTGCACACATCACATTTTAATATCTGTATATTGTTAAAATGTCTGCTGACATGGATTGAGAACTGGTTTGCAGACTGGAAGCAAAGAGTAGGAGTAAATGGGTACTTTTCAGAATGGCAGGCAGTGACTAGTGGGGTACCGCAAGGTTCTGTGCTGGGGCCCCAGCTGTTTACATTGTACATTAATGATTTAGACGAGGGGATTAAATGCAGTATCTCCAAATTTGCGGATGACACTAAGTTGGGTGGCAGTGTGAGCTGCAAGGAGGATGCTATGAGGCTGCAGAGTGACTTGGATCGGTTAGGTGAATGGGCAAATGCATGGCAGATGAAGTATAATGTGGATAAATGTGAGGTTATCCACTTTGGTGGTAAAAACAGAGAGACAGACTATTATCTGAATGGTGACAGATTAGGAAAAGGGGAGGTGCAACGAGACCTGGGTGTCATGGTACATCAGTCATTGAAGGTTGGCATGCAGGTACAGCAGGCGGTTAAGAAAGCAAATGGCATGTTGGCCTTCATGGCGAGGGGATTTGAGTACAGGGGCAGGGAGGTGTTACTACAGTTGTACAGGGCCTTGGTGAGGCCACACCTGGAGTATTGTGTACAGTTTTGGTCTCTTAACTTGAGGAAGGACATTCTCGCTATTGAGGGAGTGCAGCGAAGGTTCACCAGACTGATTCCCGGGATGGCGGGACTGACATATCAAGAAAGACTGGATCAACTGGGCTTGTATTCACTGGAGTTCAGAAGTATGAGAGGGGATCTCATAGAAACGTTTGAAATTCTGACAGGTTTAGACAGGTTAGATGCAGGAAGAATGTTCCCAATGTTGGGGAAGTCCAGAGCCAGGGGTCACAGTCTAAGGATAAGGCGTAAGCCATTTAGGACCGAGATGAGGAGAAACTTCTTCACCCAGAGAGTGGTGAACCTGTGGAATTCTCTACCACAGAAAGTTGTTGAGGCCAATTCACTAAATATATTCAAAAAGGAGTTAGATGTAGTCCTTACTACTAGGGGGATCAAGGGGTATGGCGAGAAAGCAGGAATCGGGTACTGAAGTTGCATGTTCTGCCATGAACTCATTGAATGGTGGTGCAGGCTCGAAGGGCCGAATGGCCTGCTCCTGCACCTATTTTCTCTGTTTCTACTGGCAATTTTCTTGCCCCCACACATTTAGATTCTTGTTTCCATGATTTTTATTATCATACGAGTACATTCACGACGAAGATCGATAGATTTTTAGATATTAAGAAAATCAAGGGATATGGGGATAGTGCAGGAAAGTGAGTTGAGGTAGATTATCAGCCATGATCTTATTGAATGGCAGAGCAGACTCAAGGGGCCGAATGGCATACTCCTATTATGTTCTTACACTTCTGTCAACATTCAATATTGTGAATTGCTATGACAACATTTCCTGTTCAATTTCACCTCTCCACCACCTCCCATGGCTGCCATTGCCCGAATACTTGTTTGGATTCCAGCCTGTAACATATTCCCATGTACCTTTTTGTTTCAATTGAAACACTTGATTAGATTAAGGTAGGTACAGCACGGGTTGGATACAGAGTAAAGCTCCCTCTACATTGTCCCATCAAACACTCCCCGGGCAGGTACAGCACGGGTTAGATACAGAGTAAAGCTCCCTCTACATTGTCCCATCAAACACTCCCAGGGCAGGTACAGCACGGGTTAGATACAGAGTAAAGCTCCCCCTACACTGTCCCATCAAACACTCTCAGGGCAGGTACAGGGGGTTAGATACAGAGTAAAGCTCCCTCTACACTGTCCCATCAAACACTCCCAGGGCAGGTACAGCACGGGTTAGATACAGAGTAAAGCTCCCCCTACACTGTCCCATCAAACAATCCCAGGGCAGGTACAGCACGGGTTAGATACAGAGTAAAGCTCCCCCTACACTGTCCCATCAAACACTCCCAGGGCAGGTACAGCACGGGTTAGATACAGAGTAAAGCTCCCTCTACACTGCCCCATCAAACAATCCCAGGGCAGGTACAGCACGGGTTAGATACAGAGTAAAGTTCCCCCTACACTGTCCATGGGTCTTCACTGGGACAGATGCAGTTCAATGTGGCGAAGTTTGAGGTCATCACTTTCGACACAACAATAATAGATCAGAGTATTTTCTAAATGTTGTGAAGCTCGGAACTGTGGCGGTGCTGAGAGATTTCGGGTCCAAGTACAGAAATCACTGAAAGCTAGTGGGCAGGTACAGTCCCACTCCCCTACTCTTCCCATAGTCCTGCAATGTTTTCCTTTTCAAGTATCTATTCAATTCCCTTCTGAAAGTTACTATTGAAGCTGCTTCCACCACTCTGTCAGGCAGTCCGTTACAGATCCTAACAACTCAAAGATTGTTCCTCATCTCCCATGACCTTTTTTGTCTGTTCCCTGTGTCCTCTGGTTATCAACACTCCTGCCAGTGGGAGCAATTTCTCTCTATCTAGTCTGATCAAAACCCCACACATTTTTTGAACAGCTGTATTAACACTCACCTTGACCTTCTCTGCTATAAGAAGAAATACCTCAGCTTCTTTAATCGCTACACATAACATAAGAACATAAGAATTAGGATCAGGAGTCGGCCATTCGGCTCCTCCAGCCTGCTCCATTCAATAAGATCATGGCTGATCTTTGATCTGAACTCCACTTTCCTGCCCGATCTCCACATCCCTTCAATCCCCTAGATTCCAAAATATCTATCACGGCCTTGAATATACTCAAGGATTCAGCATTCACAGCCCTTTGGGGTAGAGAATTCTAAAGATTCACAAACCTCTGAGTGAAGAAATTCCTCCTCATCTCAGTCTTATATGGTCACCCGTTTATCCTGAGATTGTGCCCCCTAGTTCTAGACTCTCCAACCAGGAGAAACTGCCTCTCAGCATCTACCCTGTCACTCCCCCTCAGAATCTTATGTTTCAATAAGATCACCTCTCATTCTTCTAAACTCCTGAGAGTACAGACCCAATCTACTCAGTCTCTCCTCAGTGTCAACTGTGGCTCAGTGGGTAGCACACTCACCTCTGAGTCAGAAGGTTGTGTGTTCAAATCCCCCTCCAGAGATTTAAGCCCATAAATCTAGGCTGACAGCTGAGTGCAGTGCTGAGGGAATGCTGCACTGTTGGAGGTGCTGTCGTTCGGATGAGGCCCTGTCTGGTCTCTCAGGTGAATAACAAACAATAACGTATTTATATAGCACCTTTAACATAATGAAACTTTTCAAGGCACTTAATAGGTACGTTAAAATAAAACAAACAAATTTGAAACCGAGTCACATGAGAAGAAATTACGGCAGATGACCAAAAGCTGGGTCAAAGGGGTAGGTATTAAGGAGCATCATGTATGGAGGAAAGAGAGGTGGAGAGGTTTAGGGAGGGAGTTCCAGAGCTTGGGGCCCAGGCAGCTGAAGGCACGGCCACCGATGGTTGAGCGATTATAATCAGGGATGGTTAGAGGAGCTCAGACATAAGAACATAAGGAATAGGAACAAGAGTAGGCCATACGGCCCCTCGAGTCTGCTCCACTATTCAATAAGATCATGTCTGATCTGATCATGGACTCAGCTCCACTTCCCCGCCCGCTCCCCATAACTCCATATCCCCTTATCGTCTATTTCTGTCTTAAATTTATTCAATGTCCCAGCTTCTACAGCTCTCTGAGGCAGCAAATTCCACAGATTAACAACCCTCAGAGATGAAATTCTCCTCATCTCTGTTTTAAATGGGTGGCCCCTTATTCTAAGATCATGCCCTCTAGTTCTAGTCTCCCCCATCAGTGGAAATACCCGATCTCGGACTCAGACTCGGAGCTCGGGCGGTGTGTTTGGGCCGGGTGCCGATGACGGCACGCTGCGCCCTTGGGTCGGTGAGTTGGAGCCGGTGGGAGTGGCTGGCCACTGCCTGGATTTATATTCCGGGGTGGGTGAGGGCTGGGGTAAGGGGGGGGGATGGGGGTAAGGGCTGGGGTCAGGGGGGATGGAGGTGAGGGCTGGGGTAAGGAGGATGGGGGTGAGGGCTGGGGTATGGGGGGTGAGGGCTGGGGTAAGGGGGGGGGATGGGGGTAAGGGCTGGGGTCAGGGGGGATGGAGGTGAGGGCTGGGGTAAGGAGGATGGGGGTGAGGGCTGGGGTATGGGGGGTGAGGGCTGGGGTCATGGGGGATGGGGTGAGGGCTAGGGTAAGGGGGGATGGGGGTGAGGGCTGGGGTAAGGGGGGATGGGGGTGAGGGCTGGGGTAAGGGGGGATGGAGGTCAGGGCTTGGGTAAGGGGGGATGGGGGTGTGGGCTGGGGTAAGGGGGGAGAGGGCTGGGGTAAGGGGGATGGGGGTGAGGGCTGGAGTTAGGGGGGATGGGGGGTGAGGGCTGAGGTAAGGGGGATGGGGGTGAGGGCTGGGGTAAGGGAGGATGGGGGTGAGGGCTGGGGTAAGGAGTATGGGGGTGAGGGCTGGGGTATGGGGGGTGAGGGCTGGGGTCAGGGGGGATGGGGGTGAGGGCTAGGGTAAGGGGGAATGGGGGTGAGGGCTGGTGTAAGGGGGGATGGGGGTGAGGGCTGGGGTAAGGGGGGATGGAGGTCAGGGCTGGGGTAAGGGGGGATGGGGGTGTGGGCTGGGGTAAGGGGGGAGAGGGCTGGGGTAAGGGGGATGGGGGTGAGGGCTGGGGTTAGGGGGGATGGGGGGTGAGGGCTGAGGTAAGGGGGATGGGGGTGAGGGCTGGGGTAAGGGGGGATGGGGGTGAGGGCTGGGGTAAGGGAGGGTGGGGGTGAGGAGTTTGCTCCAGTCTGTACTATATATAATGTGTTGTTCTATCAAGGGGTATGGAGCAAAAGCAGGAAAGGGGTACTGAGAGAGTGATCAGCCATGATCTTATTGAATGGCGGTGCAGGTTTGAAGGGCCGAATGGCCTACTCCTGCAACTATTTTCTATGTTTCTATGTTTCTATGTGCATCCACCTTGTCAAGCCCCCTCATAATCTTATACGTTTCGATAAGGTCACCTCTCATTCATCTAAATTCCAATGAGTAGAGGCCCAAGCTACTCAATCTTTCCTCATAAGTCAACCCCCTCAAACCCAGAATCAACCTCGTGAACCTTCTCTGAACTGCCTCCAAAGCAAATATATCCTTTGGTAAATATGGAAACCAAAACTGCGCGCAGTATTCCAGGTGTGGCCTCACCAATACCTTGCATAGCTGTAGCAAGACTTCCCTGCTTTTATACTCCATCCCCTTTGCAATATCCTTATTAGGCGGGAAATTGTGTTCGGGAAATTGATGGGATTGAAGGCCGATAAATCCCCGGGGCCTGATAGTCTGCATCCCAGAGTACTTAAGGAAGTGGCCCTAGAAATAGTGGATGCATTGGTGATCATTTTCCAACGGTCTATCGACTCTGGATCAGTTCCTATGGACTAGAGGGTAGCTAATGTAACACCACTTTTTAAAAAAGGAGGGAGAGAGAAAACGGGTAATTATAGACCGGTTAGCCTGACATCAGTAGTGGGGAAAATGTTGGAATTAATCATTAAGGATGAAATAGCAGCGCATTTGGAAAGCAGTGACAGGATCGGTCCAAGTCAGCATGGATTTATGAAAGGGAAATCATGCTTGACGAATCTTCTGGAATTTTGTGAGGATGTAACTAGTAGAGTGGACAAGGGAGAACCAGTGGGTGTGGTGTATTTGGACTTTCAAAGGGCATTTGACAAATTCCCACACAAGAGATTGGTGTGCAAAATCAAAGCACATGGTATTGGGGGTAATGTACTGACATGGATAGAGAACTGTTTGGCAGACAGGAAGCAGAGAGTCAGGATAAACGGGTCTTTTCAGAATGGCAGTCAGTGACTAGTCGAGTGCCGCAGGGCTCAGTGCTGGGACCCCAGCTCTTTACAATATACATTAACGATTTAGATGACGAAATTGAGTGTAATATCTCCAAGTTTGCAGATGACACGAAATTGGCTGGCGGTGTGAGCTGTGAGAAGGACGCTAAGAGGCTGCAGGGTGACTTGGACAGGTTAGGTGAGTGGGCAAATGCATGGCAGATGCAGTATAATGTGAATAAATGTAAGGTTATCCATTTTGGGGACAAAAACACGAAGGCAGAATATTATCTGAATGGCGGCAGATTAGGAAAAGGGGAGGTGCAACGAGACCTGGGTGTCATGGTTCATCAGTCATTGAAAGTTGGCATGCAGGTACAGCAGGCGGTGAAGAAGGCAAATGGTATGTTGGCCTTCATAGCTCGGGGATTTGAGTATAGGAGCAGGGAGGCCTTACTGCAGTTGTACAGGGCCTTAGTGAGGCCCCACCTGGAATATTGTGTTCAGTTTTGGTCTCCTAATCAGAGGAAGGATGTTCTTGCTATTGGGGGAGTGCAGCGAAGGTTCACCAGACTGATTCCAGGGATAGCTGAACTGTCATATGAGGAGAGACTGGATTAACTGGACCTTTATTCACTGGAGTTTAGAAGGATGAGAGGGAATCTCATAGAAATGTATAAGATTTGACGGGACTGGACACGTTAGATGTGGGAAGAATGTTCCTGATGTTGGGGAAGTCCAGAACCAGGGGACATAGTCTTAGGATAAGGAGTAGGCCATTTAGGACTGAGATTAGAAGAAATGTCTTCACTCAGAGGATTGTTAACCTGTGGAATTCGCTGCTGCAGAGAGTTGGCGATGCCAGTTCATTGGATATATTCAAGAGGGAGTTAGATATGGCCCTTAAGGCTAGAGGGATCAAGGGGTCTGGAGAGAAAGCAGGAAAGGGGTACTGAGGGAATGATCAGCCAAGATCTTATTGAATAGCGGTGCAGGCTTGAAGGGCCAAATGGCCTACTCCTGCACCTATTTTCTATGTTTCTATAAAGGCCAAGATACCATTGGCCTTCCTGATCACTTGCTGTACCTGCATACTATCCTTTTGTGTTTCATGCACAAGTACCCCCAGGTCCCGCTGTACTGCAGCACTTTGCTATCATTCTCCATTTAAATAATAATTTCTCTTTGATTTTTTTTCTGCCAAAGTGCATGACCTCACACTTTCCAACATTATACTCCATCTGCCAAATTTTTGCCCACTCACTTAACTTGTCTATGTCCTTTTGCAGATGTTTTGTGTTTTCCTCACACATTGCTTTTCCTCCCATCTTTGTATCGTCAGCAAACCTGGCTACGTTACACTCAGTCCTTTCTTCCAAGTCGTTAATATAGATTGTAAATAATTAGGGTCCCAGCACTGTACCCTGCGGTACCCCTCTAGTTACTGATTACCAACCCGACAATGACCCATTTATCCCCACTCTCTGTTCTCTGTTAGTTAGCTAATCCTCTATCCATGCTAATATATTACCCCCAACCCCGTGAACTTTTATCTTGTGCAATAACCTTTTATGTGGCACCTTGTCAAATGCCTTCTGGAAGTCCAAATACACCACATCCACTGATTACACTTTATCCACCCAGTTCATTACATTCTCAAAGAACTCCAGCAAATTTGTCAAACATGACTTCCCCTTCATAAATCCATGCTGACTCTGCCTGACCAAATTTTGCTTTTGCAAATGTCCTGCTACTGCTTCTTTAATAATGGACTCCAAAATTTTCCAAACCACAGATGTTAGGCTAACTGGTCTATAGTTTCCTGCTTTTTGTCTGCCTCCTTTTTTAAGAAGGGGCGTTACATTTGCAGTTTTCCAATCTGCTGGGACCTCCCCAGAATCCAGGAAATTTTGGTAAATTACAACCAATGCATCCACAATCTCTGCCGTTACTTCTCTTTAGACCCTAGGATGCAAGCCATCAGGTCCAGGGGATTTATCTGCCTTTAGTTCCATTAGCTTACTGAGTACCACTCCTTCGTGATTGTGATTGTGTTCAGTTCCTCCCCCCCCCCCACACCCCCCTATAGCCCCTTGACTATCCACTGTTGGAATGTTGTTAGTGTCCTCTACCGTAAAGACTGATACAAAATATTTGTTCAGAGTTTCTGCCATCTCCATGTTCCCCATTACTAAGGGACCAGCATTTACTTTAGCCACTCTTTTACTTTTTACATACCTATAGAAACTCTTGCTATCTGTGTTTATATTTTGTGCTAGTTTACTTTAATAGTCTATCTTCCCTTTCTTAATCATTTTTTTAGTCATTCTTTGCTGGCTTTTAAAAGCTTCCCAGTCTTCTGTCCTCCCACAAGTTTTGGCCACTTTGTTTTGAATTGGATACCGTCCTTTATTTCTTTAGTTAGTCACGGATGGCTATCTTTTCTCTTACACCCTTTCCTCCTCACTGGAATATAGTTTTCTTGAGAGTTATGAAATATCTCCTTAAATGTACATCACTGTTCATCAACCGTCTTACACTTTAATCTATTTTCCTAGTCTACTTTACCCAAATCTGCTCTCATACCTTCATAGTCTCCTTTATTTAAGCTTAGTACGCTGGTTAGAGATCCAACTTTCTCACCCTCCATCTGAATTTCAAATTCAATCATGCTATGATCACTTATTCCAAGGGAATCCTTTACTAGGAGATTGTTTATTAACCTGTCTCATTACACAGGACCAGATCAAAGAGAGCCTGTCCCCTGGTTGGCTCGAGGAACCATCCCCAATACCCAAGTCCAGATCATTAATGTACATCAAAAAGAGCAGGGGTCCTAATACTGACCCATGAGGGATAACCCTGTATACTTCCCTCCAGTCTGATAAACAACCTTTCAGTACTACTCTCTGCTTTCTGTCCCTTAGCCATTATCCGGATCCACACTATTACTGCCCCTTTGATCCCATGGGCTTCGATTTTGCTAACAAGTCTATTATGTAGCACTTTATCAATTACCTTTGAGATTGTAACAAAAAAAATGATACTTTGGCTGCAGTTTGGATTTTGGTCAGAATCCTTACAGTTTGATTCTTGTTTTGCCATGCACATTGCGGTGCTTTTGATACCGAGTTCCTTGGCATATTCATCACCGTACCAGACCAGCAGCTCACACCGAGGAGGAACAGGCTTGCAGGTCCGGTAATAAATTTTGCCGCAGTGTTGAAAGGCTACAAGGTTCTAGTCCTCCTCCGTTCTGACACAGTTAACAAATCTGGAACATAACAAACAAATACTGAAGTACAGTGTCAGTTGTGGCGCAGTGGATCACACGATCGCAAGTGAGTCAGAAGGTTGTGGGTTCAAATCCCACTCCAGGAACAAGCACATAAATCTAGGCTGATGCTCCAGTGCAGTGCTGAGGTAATGCTGCACTGTCGGAGGTGCCTTCTTTTGGATGAGCCATTAAACTGAATTGGACTCTCAGTTGGCACTCTTTCGAAGAAGAGCAGGGAAGCAATCCCCAGTGTCCTGGCCAATATTTATTCCACAATCAACATAACAAAAACAGATTATCCGGTCATTATCACATTGCTGCTTGTGGGAGCTTGCTGTGCGCAAGTTGGCTGCCGCGTTTCCCACATTACAACAGCGACTACACTCCAAAAGTACTTCATTGGCTGTAAAGTGCTTTGAGATGTCCAGTGTTCATGAAAGGCACTAAATTAATGCAAGCCTTTGTTTCTTTGGGCCCAAGTTTCCACAGGATAAAAAATGGGTGCCCCTCCGAGCTGGGTGCCCGTTTTTCGCGCCTAAAACGGCGCCAGAAAAAAACCGCGCTATTCTCGAGCGCTTTGCAGCTCCTTGTCTGTTTGGCGCGGTGCCCAGGGGGGCGGAGCCTACACTCGCGCCGATTTTGTAAGTGGGAGGGGGCGGGTACTATTTAAATTAGTTTTTTTTCCTGCCGGCAACGCTGCGCGTGCGCGTTGGAGCGTTCGCGCATGCTCAGTGTGAAAAAATACATTGGCACTCGGCCATTTTTGTAGTTCTTTGTAGCTGTTTAGTTTTTGAACATTTTTTAATAAAATCACATTGCCATCAGCACATCAGCATTGAGGCTACCCTTCTCACTGTCTCCTTCCCCTCCCTCCCCTCCACAACAACAACCCGCTGTCTCCTTCCCCTCCACAACAACAAACCGCTGTCTCCTTCCCCTCCCTCCCCTCCACAACAACAAACCACTTTCTCCTCCCACCCCCTCCCGCTCAGCGGCACGAACGGCTTTCTCCCCACCTCCCGCTCAGCGGCAACGAACGGCTGCAGAATTCTCCCTGGCTGAAGCACTTTCACACAGGTAGGAAGATGGTTTATTTAATCTTTTCTTTGCTTATAAATGTTTATTCAGGTTGGATTTATTTGTATAATATTTGTAGAAGTATAAATAAGGATTTATTGTCGAATTTAATGAGTTCCCTTCCCCCCCTCCCCCCCCACCTCGTTCTGGACGCCTAATTTGAAACCTGCGCCTGATTTTTTAATGTGTAGAACAGGTTTTTTCAGTTCTACAAAAATCTTCTTCACTTGCTCCATTCTACTTTAGTTTGGAGTACGTTTTCACTGTGGAAACTTTCAAATCAGGCGTCAGTGGCCAGACACGCCCCCTTTTGAAGAAAAAATTCTGTTCCAAAGTAGAACTGTTCTACCTGACTAGAACTGCAGAAAAAAAAATGTGGAGAATTGCAAATTCTAAGATAGTCCGTTCTCCACCAGTTGCTCCTAAAAATCAGGCGCAAATCATGTGGAAACTTGGGCCCTTTATGTGGACAAAAATAAGTTAACATTTTGACTTGATTACAGAATGAAAAGCATATTAGTATAGTGTGTTAGAATGACAGGACATGTCCCCAGCCATGGACAAATTTAAACTTTAAACATGCTGTGCGGAGTGGAGGGGCGGAGGCAGGGGAGGTGCAGTGACCCAGAAATACAGGTTTCCCAGATCCAGCTGAATTTAACGCCTAGAGCTGATTTAAAATGTTGTACTCGGTTTCCCAGTCACAGCCACCCAGAATGAGAGGCTGACTGGATGTTGGGCGGATATTGTCCTGGATGATCAAATGAAACGGGAGAAATTATCTTCCTCATCCATTACTGTCTTGTGATCCTCACAATATGCTATCAGTCTTGCCTCACCTCATCCAATTTGATGTTGCTTCATCTTTCACATCAATGTATTCAAAATCCTTGGATTTGCTGATCTGCAGAGAGGTGTTTTGATAAAAAGTCTGGATTAACAAAAATTTCAAGAGTAACTTTTTCTTTATTTTAGCCATTAATCAGGCTTAACATGTATTGCAAGATTCTATTACTGACCATCCCCTTACCTGTTTAGTGTGATTATACCTTTGCATCAGGGTGCTCTGATCAGCAAAATGGCTGGGACTGAGATGATGCAGAATCAGAGCTACAAAAATAGAATAATGGGGCTGAACAGTTTCAGGAAGCTTTGTCCAGTTGGGAAGGGTCCCTGAATTACTGTATTGTCAGAGCACCCAGGATGTGTATTTGGCAAATACTGTTCAATGCATTCTGAAACTAGGAACGATGAGAGTCGGTTAACGTGTCGCCTGACTTTCCTCTGTCCATAAATACAATGACAGCAGGCTCTGGGAATCTCCTGGAACTGCTTTAATAGGAGAATACCTGAATTAGAACAGCAGGACTGCATCAATCAGACTATGAACAAAGTACAAGGGACTAGAATGTCGGCTCATTCTTAGTTGACATTGGCTCCAGTACAAAGTAATTGGATTAAAATGATAACAGCTACAAGGCAATTCATTACCAAGAGTCTCTGTTCCTTAAACACAGGAGTGGGGAATCGAGCTAAGAATACCATAGACAGAGGCCGAGAGATTGGATAAGGCCTGAAAACGGGCATGGGCAGCGTAGTGCAGACAGCCTGCTCATTATAACGATTGTAGCGCTGATCTCAGGGCTAAACGCACTGCTGATTGGCTTAGTGTGGAATAGCGGGGGGCAATATTTGCACTAATAAAGGGGAAGTGCTTTGTTGCTGGGACGCCTCATTGTCATTGTGGAGAAAGCCACGGCCCAAAAGACAAGAGAAAGGGCAAGGAGATTTTCTGATGTTCCACTGGAGACCTTAGTCCCAAAGGTTCAAAGCCGACATCAGGCCCTCAACACACAACGGGGCAGGAGGCCTGTGTACACAGAAAGGCCATGGGAGGAGATCGCTGAAGCCATCAGATGGGTGTTGTCCACAGGACCTGGATCCAGTGCCGCATAAAGTTTAGGACCTGACCTGACTAGTCACGGTCAGTGAATGTATCTTTAAATTCCATATCCCACTAGCCTCACACACTGCTCAATGCACCACACCCCCATCACTCACACACCGACAATCTCTAGCTATCACCACTCATATCTCACACTCATAGCTTCACTTCACCCTCACACACTTACCAATGCTAGAAGACTCACACCCACATTTCACACAGTGCACATATTGCCTGCTATGCAACCATGGCAGGTACATCACCCAAACATATTGCACCACACTTACTGACACTTCCTTTTCACTCGCAGGCCAAGTTGCCTCACAACCGTCAGCAGCACCAGCAAACGGGTGGAGGGTGAACCAGAATTGAGAACGTTACAGACCTTGGGGAAGCAGTGCTCGCAGAAATTGTGGGGGTGGTGGGGGGGGGCAGTGACAGAGTCCATGATGAGCGGGGAAGTGGAAACCATTGCTGATGATGAGGATATGCTCATACCTAATCCTTCTTCAGCCTGGTGCAGAGCGGATAGCCCTTGTCTCCGAGCAGCCACTCTCGGGTTTGACGTGGTGTTTGGAAGATTGCTGGAACACCAGACTGGTGAAAGATCAAGTCATCATGACTGCTGCCAGGATACCAGTCATTTACCATCATGATGCACTGGGCATGGTCGCACAACTGCCCATTAAGTAAGTGGTAGCCTTTGCAGTTACGGAACATCTCAGGATTGGTGTGTGGTGCCCACAAAGCCACATGTGGGCAGTCAATGATGCCCTGCACCATGAGGAAGCCCGCTAGCCTGGTAAATCCACATGCCCACTCCTCCTATTTCTTCCTGTTCAGAGAGAAGACAATGAAGTCCCTTCTCCTTGAGTACGCAGACTCTGTGACCTCCTGTTTGCAGTGATGGACATCAAACTGGGAGATGTTAACCACGTCTCCTGGTCCAGACTGGCGATAAAAATACTGACCTTCAGGTTCACTGGGAGAGCCGTCGCCCTGCTCTGAGGCTGCAGGTTCGGTTGCAGGAGGCGGCAGAGTTCTGTGACCACTTCCTTGGTGAAGCCAAGCCTCCTAACACTCTGCTCCTGCTTAAGTGCAGGTAGAAGTGCTCTTGGATGACCCTAAGTGGGTAAGGCCTCTTTCTGAGAGCTCTCCTGCCCCTCCCTCTGAGAGCACCTTGTCCTCTTCTTTGCTGCCTCTGCTCCATTTCCGTCATACTTGGTCATCAGGGGGACTGCAAGTAGAGACCTCATGACTGGGAGCAAGTGGTGTGAGCAGAAGCCTTTAAATGAGAAGCAAGGTGTTCTCCACTTGCAGCAACACTGTCCGTCACCTCAACAACTTTAAATAACTGTAGAAAGCTCCAAACAGTTGCAGACACAGTGACAGAGCCAGGACAATCAAACAGCAAGTCAGCTGCAAGTGGTTGATGATCTTTAAATATCGCTGCTGGCGCTCCTTCCTGCTGCTGAACACATGGTCAGCTGGTCGTGATGGGGCGAGGGCACAAAATGGAGCAGCAACGTCGACAATGGCAGATATTGCGTCACATCACTCACTGACATCACGATCTGCCTCATCTAAATATCTGGAGCGAGCACAGTCAATGGCAGCACTACTGACCTTCCCAAAATGGCAGCACTACTGACCTTCCCAAAATGGCGACGGCCACAGGACCCAGCAGAAGCGATGCAGCCGCCATCTTTTCAGCATAAACTGGCCTTAATGTCTGAATTTGGCTGCACGAAGTTCCATGTTAGCCTGAGCTGGTGGGGGAAGGATCCTAGTGAGGGGTTTTGCCTCAGACAGGTTCTGGTGGGAGAATGTTGCCTCAGTTGGGGGCCAGATCTGGCAGAGATTTAATATAAAGTTGTGGGGCTGGGGAGGCTGATTTGGCCTCAGCGGAGGCAGAGGATTTATGTCTGTGAGGTGAGTGCGATTTTTCTCTCAGCACTGACACTATCAGCCCTGGGGAAGGTGCTGTTAACTTTGATACACCTTTGGTCTCAGTGGGGTGAATTGCAACTGTTTCCCCTGTGGGGGTGTTCGGTGGGTTTCAGTCAGATAGAGACATGTTTGCTTTCTCCCTTCCTGATGGTGGTGATTCATGTTTGGATAGTTCCATGGCTGCTGCCAGCCCTTCAATAAACACACCCAGTAATCCATTCTTCATTTGTGAACATTTCCATGTGTTGGCAGGCTTGTTGAACACAAGAGGAATCACAGCAGAGACTAATTATGTCTTCACTCGCAATCTACTTACCAATAGGACTCACTGAGTAGCAACCAGGAATGGGAACTTTAGATAATATATATAAAATAAATTGAAATAGGTAGTGAACATTTATTTTATAAAATAGGGACCTGGATGGTCACTTACCGCCCATGTATATCCACTGACAGCAGCTGCTTCTTCATTTGATACTGCTCCTTCATAGGGTCCAAAGTGAACCTTTGGGAATAACCTGCTCTTCATTCCATACACCAAGACCAGCTTTTGGAATGTTTGAAGTCACTATGCTGAGACCTCTGGAAGGGTTAAACGTGCTCTGTCTGGCTGACTGAATTCCAGCACCGTGTCCTTTACGAACACTGGAGGACCATGCACAGGGCATTCTTCAACAAAAAATGTCTCACAGTCTTCACAAACTAACATAAAATACAAATTAAAATGGATCAGTGTCTCGGTTCATTATTCAGTGATCATTGAGGTGAAGGGGGTTAGTACTGAGAAAGGATAGATTATCTATCATAGCTTTGATCTTCCTCATTGTTTGATTGCAATTCAGTCTGCACATACAGGTACGATACTTCCGTGATCTATCAGCTGGGGAAAACACTTGGGGCATCTTCTCTCGATGAAAATTACACCCCCAGTGCCAGTCAGATCTTCCCCCACTCTGTTGTATACAAGAGCTTGTTCTGGGCAACATGTTTGGATCTTTACTCCATGTTCGAATCACTCTAATCCCGTTTCTGCTCCTGCCACAGTACTGAAAGGCTCTCATCAAAGTCACAAATGACACCCTTTGTGATTGTGATGAAGGCATCTGTCCTTCCTCGTCCTTCTTGACTTGTCTGCAGCCTTTGACACGGTTGACCATCCTATCCTTCTCCAACGCCTTGTCATCGTCGTCCAGCTGGGTGGAACTGCATTCGCCTGGTTCCATTCTTATCTATCTAATGGTAACCAGAGAATCACCTGCATCAGCTTCTCTTCCCGCCCCTGCATCATTAACTCAGGTGCCCCCCAAGGATGGGCAGAAATTTTCTCCACTTGAATATTGGGAAGACCAAAGCCATTGTTTTCAGTCCCCACCACAAACTTCCTTCCCTAGCCACTGACTCCAT
This sequence comes from Pristiophorus japonicus, assembly GCF_044704955.1. Lineage (NCBI taxonomy): Eukaryota > Metazoa > Chordata > Chondrichthyes > Pristiophoridae > Pristiophorus > Pristiophorus japonicus. The sequence goes on along the minus strand of NW_027253827.1, from coordinate 514,883 downwards.
CCTTCTCCCCAACTTCTGTCTGAGACTGAACCAGACTGTTCACAACCTTGGTGTTATATTTGACCCTGAAATGAGCTTTCGACCACATAGCCGCAGCATAATTAAGATCGCCTATTTCCACTTCCATAACATTGCCCGTCTCAGCCCTTGCCTCAGCTATTCTGCGACTGAAGTCCTCGTCCATGCCTTTGCTAACTGTAGACTTAACTATTCCAACACACTCCTGGCTGACCTCCCACATTCTACCCAACGAAAACTAGAGTTGATCCAAAACTCGGCTGCCCATGTCCTAATTTGCACCAGGTCCCGCTCACACATTACCCCTGTGCTCGCCGACCTACATTGGCTTCCGGTTAAGCAACACCTTGATTTCAAAATTCTCATCCTTATTTTCAAATCCCTCCATGGCCTCGCCCCTTCCTATTTCTGTAAACTCCTCCAGCCTCACATCCCCCGAGATGTCTGCGCTCCTCTAATTCTGCCCTTTTGAGCATCCCTGATTATAGTCGCTCAACCATCGGTGGCCGTGCCTTCTGTTGCCTAGGCCCCAAGCTCTGGAACTTCTTCGCTAAACCTTTCTGCCTCTCTACCTCTCTTTCCTACTTCAACATGCTACTTAAATCATACCTCTTTGACCAAGCTTTTGGTCACCTGCTCTAATTTATACTTAAGTGGCTCGGTGTCAAATTTTTATCTCCTAATACTCCTGTGAAGCACCTTGGGATGTTTCACGACCATAAAGGCACTATATAAATTCAGGTTGTTGTTGTTGTTTACTCCAAGAATGCAGTACTGACATCAATTAACAGCAGCAATGTAAAAACTGGAAACAGGATCTCCAAGCTGTGCCACACTGGATAAGATTTGGAATGGGCAGGAAGGGAATTTTGCACAAGGAGGCTGAATTACTTCCTTTAGGTTATAGCTTCCTCATTCTTTGAATGAAATTCAGCCTGGCACAGGATGCTTCACAAACTTAGACAAGCAGCTGCTGTTCCCTATAATTGGGGGCCATTTGTTTATGATTAATGAAAGTCGTATTCTATTTTATTACAAGATTTCAGAATTAGCAATAGTTTGGGATCATATTTGTGATTGTTTTTCCTTAATGAAAAAGAACAATCGGTGCCTGTTTGTGGGCAAACACAGGCCTGCACTCCTGTCCCACCACTCTGACATGCTGTATTGCTCCACCAATCCCCTGGCCTACCAAGACCCTGTGTCATCTCACAAAACACCCAATAAATTATTCCTGCCCTGAGGAAATGGATAGGTTACTTTGCACATACACAGGTAATCATCGTCACAAAGTTCCCTTTCTTCAGTGTAAACTTTTCTCTCTCTATTTCTCAAACTGTATCTTCTGCTTTCAGTCTCTTTGGTTGTTTCTTCATTTGCTGAATCCAAAATCTTTCCAGTGCAGAAAACTGTGGAATAAATCAAAAAGATCATGGACAAAAATTCAACCAATTAATTGTAATATTCTTGCATGTAAGGTTTGTTTTTGGTTGAGCAGGAGATGCTGAAGTTATTTACATAATAATGCAAGACATTGCATTAATCTGATCTGAATGACTAATGCAGTGATCATGTTATCAACATAGAGCATCTTTTCTTCATTATAACACCCTCAATTATAAAAAATAGAAATAGTTTACTGAAATCGTTTGTTCCACGACAGATACCTTTATTGGATTCACTGCAAGCTTCACTTTCACAAACCAAGGTTCTTGTTTCTCTGTTTATCTTTTGAACTGAAACTGTCTCTTCCATAGCTGAGGCTGTGTCCTCAGTTAAGCCTCTGAAACCTTCATCTTTATCCTCTTCTGAATGGGACGCCATCTGTGATGGGGCTTTTTGGTTCTGAAATACAGAATGTGAGGGTAAAACTATATTTCATAACTCCTGAATTCGAGAACAGCTGCCCGAAGGCAGCCTGTATTACTTAAGGGATTATGCACAAGTTAAAGTATTTTTCTATGTTCCCTCTACAGTAGTTCCTGTAGCATATTAACAAAGTTACCCAACTACCCATTGGATAAATGCAGTCGCTCCCCAGTGTATTACTGAGCCACACATATCAGAAAGTTCCCATGTTTGATACTGTACTGATGTGTTGAGTTCAATGATCTGAGCAAATGTGGTAAACCTGTCACAATTAACCTCAGCATGCTTTTGCAAGGGAGGAAATACAATTAGCCAGGATTCCCACTGATTGCTAACGAATCATCACATCTGGAAAGGGTGTGTGCATGAATATGATAACAGGATTGACCTTCTCGAACAATGAAAAGCCGAACACATGAAGAATAGCCATTTAGCAATTATCAAGAGAGCCGCCCATTAATCAGCACAAACATATCTACTCGTCAATCAGTGCCTTCAGGAAAAGGGGAAAGGAGGAGATTTGACACATAGTTTAACTACTTCACATTTGGTCTTCCCACACCACACACAATCCCTGAAAGAGAGGTAATATTTGACAGTGTCTAAAAACTAACATTGAATTCCAGCTGATGTACACAAGCAACTGGAGACAAAGATCTTCATTCTGTGGAACATGATATTATCTTTCCGAACTTCAGCACATCCACTCCACCAGCTGTGTGTGTGAGAGCTGTCCACAGGGATTTAGAATACAAAATCAAAATGAGAGATAAGGTATTAACTGTATGAATAATTACCGATCAGCTACGATACTTGCTTTCCCTGTTTTCTCCTTACTGTCCTGAAAGGGTTGAAATACAGTCCTATAGGAGCTAATTGTCCTCCAGTGCCCTGTCCAAGTGTCTGGACAGTAAATATTGGCAGGAATCAAGTTTCAGGAGGCACCAAAGCCCAGCTTGATCATGGTCTCCTCTAACACTACACACACATATATTTTGAGCTCATTAGAAAGTGCATATCAAGAGCAGGGACCCTGGCTAATCCTTTACTGGGAACCCTGAAGCCCAGTGGTACTGCCCCACTGCCAAATCCCAGCACACAGCAAGAATCAAACATGGCTTGTTGTACCACAAATGGAGAGAATTACTTCAGATTGAAACCACATTGCACACAGAATATTATGCTTCAGGTAAAGGCTAACTGCTTATTCATGAAGCATGATAGCTTGGAGAAGTTAGTCAGAGGCAAGAGCCCAGGAGAGGAAATAAATGGAGGATGTAGAAACAGAAAAAAAATGATTTACCTTATCTGCCATACTGGTTACCAAAATTAGGGTGGATCTTTCTGCAGCCCTGCGACACTGGGAATATCACCCTTCAGATTGAGTTCCCAACATGAGACGTGCAATTCTTGATTATAACAACAGGAATAACTGGGAGCCTTAGTTAGTCAGTGGTGGATTTTGTCTTTGGGAATCAGTTAGATCTATATTATGGAGTCCCACAGGCAACATATAACATTTATGTCCATGTTCCAATTAACTTGCAGTTATTTCAAGCTGCTCATGTTCGAAACATAGAAACATAGAAAATAGGTGCAGGAGTAGGCCATTTGGCCCTTCGAGCCTGCACCGCCATTCAATAAGATCATGGCTGATCATTCACCTCAGTACCCCTTTCCTGCTTTCTCGCCATACCCCTTGATACCTTTAGCCGTAAGGGCCATATCTAACTCCCTCTTGAATATATCCAATGAACTGGCATCAACAACTCTCTGAGTGAAGAAGTTTCTCCTTATCTCAGTCCTAAATGGCCTACCCCTTATCCTTAGACTGTGTCCCCTGATTCTGGACTACCCCAAAATCGGGAACATTCTTCCTGCATCTAACCTGTCCAGTCCCGTCAGAATTTTATATGTTTCTATGAGATCCCCTCGCAACCTTCTAAATTCCAGTGAATACAGGCCCAGTAGATCCAGTCTCTCCTCATATGTCAGTCCTGCCATCCCAGGAATCAGTCTGGTGAACCTTCGCTGCACTCCCTCAATAGCAAGAACATCCTTCCTCAGATTAGGAGACCAAAACTGAACACAATATTCCAGGTGAAGCCTCACCAAGGCCCTGTACAACTGCAGTAAGACCTCCCTGCTCCTATACTCAAATCCCCTAGCTATGAAGGCCAACATGCCATTTGCCTTCTTCACCGCCTGCTGTACCTGCATGCCAACTTTCAATAACTGATGTACCATGACACCCAGGTCTCGTTGCATCTCCCTTTTTCCTAATCTGCCGCCATTTAGATAATATTCTGCCTTCGTGTTTTTGCCACTAAAGTGGATAACCACACATTTATCCACATTATACTGCATCTGCCGTGCATTTGCCCACTCACTTAACCTGTCCAAGTCACCCTGCAGCCTCTTAGCATCCTCCTTATAGCTCACACTGCCACCCAGCTTAGTGTCATCTGCAAACTTGGAGATATTACACTCAATTTCTTCATCTAAATCATTGATGTATATTGTAAATAGCTGGGGTCCCAACACTGAGCCCTGCGGCACCTCACTAGTCACTGACTGCCATTCTGAAAAGGACCTGTTTATCCCGATTCTCTACTTCCTGTCTGCCAACCAGTTCTCTATCCACATCAATACATTACCCCCAATATCATGTGCTTGAATTTTGCACACCAATCTCTTGTGTGGGTCCTTGTCAAAAGCCTTTTGAAAGTCCAAATACACCACATCCACTGATTCTCCCTTGTCCACTCTACTAGTTACATCCTCAAAAAATTCCAGAAGATTTGTCAAGCATGATTTCCCTTTCATAAATCCATGCTGACTTGAACCGATCCTCACACTACTTTGCAAATGCGCTGCTATTTCATCTTTAATAATTGATTCCAACATTTTCCCCACTACTGATGTCAGGCTAACCGGTCTATAATTCCCTGTTTTCTCTCTCCCTCCTTTCTTAAAATGTGGTGTTACATTAGCTACCCTCCAGAATCGATAGACTGTTGGAAAATGATCACCAATGCATCCACTATTTCTAGGGCCACTTCCTTAAGTATTCTGGGATGCAGACTATTAGGATTTATTGGCCTTCAATCCCACCAATTTCCCAAACACAATTTCCTGACTAATAAGGATTTCCTTCGGTCCCTCCTTCTCACTAGACCCTCAATCCCCTAGTATTTCCGGAAGGTTATTTGTGTCTTGATTCGTGAAGACAGAACCAAAGTATTTGTTCAATTTGTCTGCCGTTTCTTTGTTTGCCATTATAAATTCACCTGATTCTGACTGCAAGTGACCTACGTTTGTCTTCACTAATATTCACAGAGTATCCACCAACAGTGCTAAGGGACCTTTCCAACTCTCCTGGCCTTACATTTTAAGGACAAGTAAGCAAGTAAGAAAAATAAATACAAATAGAACCAAGTTGCCTGGACCACGGGCACAAATTGGACATTCGTGTCGCAAAATTAAAGAGAAAAATTGATTGCTGGAAATCTGAGATAAAGACAGAAAATGCTGGCAATATGTAGCAGCTCAATTTGTGTCTGAAGGAGAAAGACTGGTTAATGTGTGAATGCAATCCTGTATCAATATATCCTTCAGATACTGACAGGCCTGCTTTGAATATCTGGTTAATGTGTGAGTGGGACCCTGTATCACTATATCCTTCAGATACTGACAGGCCTGCTGTGAATATCTGGTTAATGTGTGAGTGGGATCCTGTGTCAATATATCACTCAGATACTGACAGGCCTGCTGTGAATATCTGGTTAATGTGTGAGTGGGATCCTGTATAAATATATCCTTCAGATACTGACAGGCCTGCTGTGAATATCTGGTTAATGTGTGAGTGTGACCCTGTATCACTATATCCTTCAGATACTGACAGGCCTGCTGTGAATATCTGGTTAATGTGTGAGTGGGATCCTGTGTCAATATATCCTTCAGATACTGACAGGCCTGCTGTGAATATCTGGTTAATGTGTGAGTGTGATCCTGTATAAATATATCCTTCAGATACTGACAGGCCTGCTGTGAATATCTGGTTAATGTGTGAGTGTGATCGTGTATAAATATATCCTTCAGATACTGACAGGCCTGCTGTGAATATCTGGTTAATGTGTGAGTGGGATCCTGTGTCAATATATCCTTCAGATACTGACAGGCCTGATCTGAATATCTGGTTAATGTGTGAGTGGGACCCTGTATCAATATATCCTTCAGATACTGACAGGCCTGCTGTGAATATCTGGTTAATGTGTGAGTGGGACCCTGTATCAGTATATCCTTCAGATACTGACAGGACTGCTGTGAATATCTGGTTAATGTGTGAGTGGGACCCTGTATCAATATATCCTTCAGATACTGACAGGCCTGATGTGAATATCTGGTTAATGTGTGAGTGGGACCCTGTATCAATATATTCTTCAGATACTGACAGGCCTGATGTGAATATCTGGTTAATGTGTGAGTGGGACCCTGTATAAATATATCCTTCAGATGCTGACAGGCCTGCTGTGAATATCTGGTTAATGTGTGAGTGTGACCCTGTATCACTATATCCTTCAGATACTGACAGGCCTGATGTGAATATCTGGTTAATGTGTGAGTGCGACCCTGTATAAATATATCCTTCAGATACTGACAGGCCGGCTGTGAATATCTGGTTAATGTGTGAGTGTGACCCTGTATCACTATATCCTTCAGATACTGACAGGCCTGATGTGAATATCTGGTTAATGTGTGAGTGTGACCCTGTATAAATATATCCTTCAGATACTGACAGGCCGGCTGTGAATATCTGGTTAATGTGTGAGTGTGACCCTGTATCACTATATCCTTCAGATACTGACAGGCCTGCTGTGAATATCTGGTTAATGTGTGAGTGTGACCCTGTATCACTATATCCTTCAGATACTGACAGGCCTGATGTGAATATCTGGTTAATGTGTGAGTGTGACCCTGTATAAATATATCCTTCAGATGCTGACAGGACTGATGTGAATATCTCAGTTTGTTTCCATCTCGACTCATTAGTCGGATAAGTATTTCTGTTCACACTGAATTACCTTTCTGGTATTTTCTTTCTCAGTCTTCTTGGTATCTTCATTCTTAAAATGATGCTCAAAGATTCTCACCTCTTGAAATAAAAGTAAGACATCAGTGCTGATTGGGATAATTTCGGTTTATTTATGTTAACAGCCTGACGATTCTCAAAATATCTAGTTTATTCAGGTCCAAAAAAGAATCATACATTATGCAGAGAAAAACTTACACAAGTATAAGGGAAAATGTGATCAGACTGTAATATAGAGTTCCTAGTGGACTACTGTGGTAATACAACTGCTGTTGTAAATACAATAATGTCATGGAGCGATCTTGTATTCTGTGTGTGTTTGTGATGTCGGAAAGAATATATCACATTTGACGATGTAGGATAGGATAACTGGAATCCCTGGCTGAAACTTTTGTTGGTGAATAATTCCAGCCAAACAACAGAGAAACTTTGAGAGGTTCTTTGTTTTGCAGCACAGCTAAAAATCCACGTAAATTTCAAGCACACTGTTGACATTCCCAGAGTCCAGATGTCCATGCCTATGGGAATAATAGGGTGCTTGGGTGAGTTCCATCACCACCGAGAGACTTTCGGAGCTTATGTGGAGCGGCTAGAAATGTTTTTCACTGGGAATAGTATCGTCAATATCCCCGGTGATGAAAACTGTAACCGGGTGGTGTTAGAAACAAAACGGTCTATTTTCTTGACTGAAGCAGGCCCCGAGGTGTATGTTACCCTGAAAAATGTGTTTGTTCCTGTCAAGCCAAAGGACACACCACTGAAGGAGAGAACAGCACCACAGTCCTGAGCCTCTGGAAATTGCTGAAAGTTATTGTTTTGGAATTACATGATGAGAGTATCAGTGAGTACATTGTGAGCTAGACTTTACATCTTGGTCTATATGCCCAGAAATGGGCGATATTTCAGGCGTTAGTGGTAATATCAATTTTTGGGATCGCCAGAACATTGCCCATTTTAAAACTCGCTAGTTTCCATTTTTTAATTTGGGCATTAGCCGTAGCGATGTGAAATGGACATTAGCGATTTATTCCATCGTGCAAGGCCAGTGTCCATAGCAATGGCCATTCTGCACATGCGTGTTTTTTTTGTTCATTAACTTTTCCCGTGATTCGGGAGGTTAGGGGTCATCTGCACATGTGCAGACCAGAGAGAGAGAGAGGAGTGTGGTTGTGGGAGGAAAGTGGTTTCGAGATTTGATTGAGAATAATAGATTTTTGGACGAAACAAATTGCAAATAATTGTATTAGAAATGGAGCATGCAGATGAGGTGATGGCTGATGTCATAGAGGTGGAGGAGGTGGCTGAAGGGACTGATCTGGGTGAGGTGGGAGAGGAGATGGGTGATAGAAAGCACGGTGCCCTCATATAAGAGGTAGAAAGCCGCTGGGCCCAATTGACCCAGAGTGGTTGTGGGAAACCAACCCCCAGGATTTACCAACGTATTTGGGCAGAGATCACCAAAGTGGTCTCATCTGTAGATCATGAGGTCCGTGAGCCAAACCAGTGTTGCAAGCGCTGGAACAACCTTGTTGGTTCCGGAAGAGCAAGTATTAAATTCATTAAATTTATAAATTGTAATGATGCAATGACGCATTTATTCAAATATAGATCTGCTGGATTGTAATTAAGCTGGTAATCTTGGTGTCATGCATTAGTTCCTAACCATCTTATAAAATTTATTCTCAGACTGTCGATATAATCATGCATTCAATTGCATACAACGCGTATTAGCATATAACATTAATGATGAATAGCAAGGGCGATGACTAATTGGGGATTATCTGTGTGTTGTGTTGCGTGTGTTGTGTAATAGTAATAGTTTCTATTAATATCTGTAATATCTATAATAGTACCCAGGCAATGAGCTTATACCATGCTTCTGTCACCTTTGCTGAAGAAACTGTCGAAAAATCGGGTGGAACAGAAGCGTACTGGAGGAGGACCGGCAGACCTCTGCCAACTGACTGACCTCGAGGACTGGGCCTTGGCGTAAGTGGGGTCCACAATCGGTCGGCCACCCATGGTGGTGCTGAGCCTGTTCTTGTGCCATGTGACTAATGTATGAACCATTGGTGATTTAAAGTAATTTAATGCCATTTCAGTACAACATGTGATTGATGTAATGTTATGTAATTGATGATGGGATCATGAAATATCATTGTAATGCAATGCAGATTCTGTACTATCATGATGTTAATTATATGTGACGTCTGTCAGTGATATTTATAGCAGTAGTGTTGCTCCTTGTACATATGACTGCGTAGAGTAAGTATTCTCATGTCACCCTGGCATCCCCTTCTCTTCCACTACCCTTGTTTCAGTTTTCTAGGTCTCCAGACTTCCCAGGCCCCCCCAGACTCCCCAGGTTCCCGAAGCTCCCCAGACTCCCCAGACTCCCCAGGCTCCCCAGACTCCCGAAGCTCCCCAAGCCCCCCAGGTTCCCCAGGTTCCCCAGTCTCCCCAGGCTCCCCAGGTTCCCCAGACTCCCGAAGCTCCCCAGACCCCCCAGACTCCCCAGGCTCCCGAAGCTCCCCAGGCTCACCAGACTCCCCAGGCCCCCCAGACTCCCCAGGCCCCCCAGACTCCCCAGGCCCCCCAGACTCCCCAGGCCCCCCAGACTCCCCAGACTCCCCAGGCCCCCCAGACTCCCCAGACTCCCAAAGCTCCCCAGGTTCCCCAGACTCCCAAAGCTCCCCAGGTTCCCCAGACTCCCCAGGCTCCCGAAGCTCCCCAGGCCCCCCAGGTTCCCCAGGCTCCCCAGGCTCCCCAGACTCCCCAGGCCCCCCAGGCTCCCCAGACCCCCCAGACTCCCCAGACTCCCAAAGCTCCCCAGGTTCCCCAGACTCCCCATGCCCCCCAGACTCTCCAGACTCCCCAGGCTCCCCAGACTCCCCAAGCTCCCCAGACTCCCCAGACTCCCCAAGCTCCCCAGACTCCCCAGGCTCCCCAGGCCCCCCAGGCTCCCAGACTCCCCAAGCTCCCCAAGCTCCCCAGACTCCCCAGGCCCCCCAGACTCCCCAGGCCCCCCAGGCTCCCCAGGCTCCCCAGACTCCCCAGGCTCCCCAGACTCCCCAGGCTATCTCTGGAGGTAAGGAGGCAGGAGTCTCTCCTCTATTGGTGCAGGTCCTCTTGTCCACCGAGGACAGTGAGGAGGTGGAGGAAGAGCCTGCAGTAGGGTCCTCAAATGTTCAATGCCTGCGCCGACCCCGCGGAGGTTGGTTCTGTGAGGTCAGATTGATCCAAGACTGCCAGATGTCAGCATGGACATGGTGCAACTGTCTCGGATGAGTGTCGACATTGCTCGAGAGCTCCTCCAGGCAATGGGAGGGTTAACTGGGCACGTTGCCACTCTTACCGCGATAGTCTCGGAGGAGATGTTGTGGATGGTAGCGGTAATGGTGAGAATAGCCGAGTCCATGGATGTCAGATGGCAGCCTGTGGTCTCGGAATACAGCACTGCACCCCAAGGTGCCCTACTGCCATTGTCGATGCATGGGAGTCAGGAGGAAGCAGTTGCTTCTGACTCGGGGCACGTTTCTTTACAAACATCCTCTCCATCTTCTCCAGCCCCATCTTTGATTCTGCCATCAGCCCCCACACAGCAGCAGTGCTCGAGGTGCCCTGCTACAAGGTGGCTTGGTGTGGGTACAAGGGGGAGAGGTGGTGTTCAGACCATGGTGGGGGTAAAGGCAAGGTGAGGCATGGCCACAAGTAGGGGAGGGGGGAATGTATTTATTTCTATTGTTGTTATTTATAAATTTGCTGACTGTTGGTTGTGTGTTTGTTATATTTATAATTGTTTTTGAAAGTTTGTTGTTGTTGTTGTTATACCGTTATATATTATGCTGTTGTGAATGTTGTTTTTGTTATTATTAAAATGTTCACTGTTGGGGTGGGGGTAGGGAGTAGATGGGCGTTTATTGTTCAAAAAATGTCTTTAAAATTTTTGTATTCATTAAATGTTTTAAATTTAACGTAACATTGTTGTGCAGTGTCTTCCAAAAACAGAAACGTTAAACAGCAATACAAAGTTTGCAAACAATGGCCAGGCCAGGTCAGGCAAGGATGAAATGTAACGTAACACAACTGTAACTACCACCAATGTAACTTCACGCAAAGTGTTCATTTATGAGCTGCGGACACAACAGTCTTGCAGCTGCATAACTACCACGGGGCTTTTCCTGCGGTCTAGCGTGGGGTGGGGGCATGGTTTCAACACCAGCCCGATTGTCCTCCCAGAGGTCCTCGTCCACCTCCTCATCCTCCTCTTCTGTCTCCCCTCTTTCCTGAGGTGGACCGGCAGACCCATCTGGCAATTCTGGTCCCCTCCTGATAGCTAAGTTATCCAACATGCAGCACACCACAATGAACTGCTCAGGGTTGTATTGTATGTCGCCTCCTGAGTGGTCCAGGCATCTGAAGCACTGCTTAAGCACTCCAATTGTCTTTGACGATATTGCGTGTGGCTGTATGGCTTTCATTGTAGCGTTTCTCGGCTTCCATCTAGGTCTTATGCAGGCGAGTCAATCGCCAGCTGGCAAGGCCATATCCTTTATCCCCCAGCATCCATCCGGGACCTTGTGGCTGACTCTTAAACAGGTCAGAGACAGTGCTCTCACGCAAGATGTGCGCATCATGGATGCTCCCTGGAAATTTTGCAGTTACTGCCATTATTATTTACTTGTAGTCGACAATGAGTTGCACATTCAGGGAGTGGAATTCCTTTTGGTTCTGAAACACCTTTGCATCCTGAAAAGGTGCTCGCAGGGCGATTGCTCCCTGCACCTTGGAAAAGTTTGCTATTCTCGAGAAACCCAAAGCCCTGTCAGTCTGTGCCTCCCTGGTCATAGGGAAGATTATGAAGTCCATCCTACGAGCATAAAGGGCTTCAGCACCTATCGAATGCAGCAATGTGTGGTGTGCTGAGAGATACTGCAAATGTCACCAACTAAGACCTGAAAGGAGCCCAATGCATAGAAGGAAAGTGCTGCAGTAACCTTGACCTCAACGGACAGTGCAATCCTGTTAGGCTGCAGATCTCCCTTAATATCTCACTGATGACCTCATTTTGGAAGCGCAGCCTCCTAAGGCACGTGTTATCGGACAAGTCCAGGTATGATCGCTTATCCCTGTAAGTGCGTTGGGTAAGTGCTCCACAGTCTGTCACCTCTTTGATTGGGCACATAATGCTCTTCAATAATGCTCCCATCTCTAGTCTGCAGCATGTGAGTAGTCATTAATACTGGCTGATAAATTACAGGCCCCATTACTATAAATGTCCCATTTATATGTCTTCAAAATTATTAAATTCTCCTCTAAAAATACAATAGAAACTCAAAATTCACCACAATCTGATTAGATGGTTGTTCAAGAGATTTAAAAACCACCTTAAAAGCACTCACGCATTACTTCAAAGCTCCCATAAACTTGAAGCAGCCTTTTATAAAATGTCCTCCGAATTGCAAAATGCTGTCCATACTGCTGGGTTAAGGTCAGGTGAGTACAGCTTTTTTTGAGCGTCTTTTTGGGCGGTATATGGGCGAAATGCCAAAAGTAATGCTCGGTGATAATCTGGGCAGTATTTGGCCGTTAGTTTCCATTATAAACAGTCTTCTGGGCGGTGCACAAGTGATGACGTCAGATTTTTTTAAAATATGGGCGGGCGGTTCAGCTAATTCCTGGCATTAACTGTATGCCGAAAGTTACGCCGGCAATAAATGGGCGATAATTGGGCATTAATTTCCATTTTTAATCAAATATGGGGGTTAAACTCAATCTCAGCGGTTAAATGGGCGGTTACTGGGTGGTAACTGGGCGGTCCCTATTCAAAGTCTAGCCCATGTAGCTTTAAAAAATCTATCCATTCACTGTCATTTCGGAAACTTTCAGGACTGAACATTGCGTAACTGCTGTGTTTGTGGGATGAAAACTGAAGCAATCAGAAGAAAGTTGTGGACAACTCCTAACTTGACTTTTGATTTAGCTTGTCAGACAGCTAGGTCGATGGATATGGCCAACCAATACTCCTGAGAATTTTGTGCAATTTCCAGTTGTCAGATAACCAAGATAAATCACCTACAGGTTAAAAGTAAATGGCAGTTGGGCCCCAAGGCCTCAGAAAATGGCCACGGTAACAGTAAATTGAAGTTGTGCTATTGGTGCCTGGGACAACACATCGCTCAAATGTGAAGGCAGAGTGTTTCTTCTGCAGGAAAACTGGGCATCCTGAAGAGTTAACTGGGCCAACTGAAGAGTTAATCAACTTTCAATGCCATCAGTAGAAATTGCCAGAGACTACACAGCATTGAAGAGAAGCAACAGGATGAGGAGGTTCTGGAGATACACATCATCAGGAGCACAAGGTTATCTAACAGTGATTCACAAAGTACTGTCATCCAAGTAAACATTGCAGGACCCAGGATACACAAGGAACTCGACACTGGTGCATCCATGAGCGAAGTACCGGAATCGCTATATCTCAACAAGTTCAGTGAGTTTCCACTGGAGAAGTTGTAGATCGAGCTGCGAGGCTGCTCAGGAGAGAAAATCCCTGTTGTAGAACGTATCACCGTACCGGTGAATACAAAGATCCATTTCAGAGCTTGCCTCTCTTGTAGTGGCAGGAGGCAAGCCTGCCTTAATAGGTAGAAATTGTTTGGAATCACTGAAGCTGAATTGAAATGAGGTTTTTCGTGTTGAAATGAGATTTGCATCGAAGGATGATGTCATCAAGAGTTATCCGAAGGTGTTCCCTTAAACAGGCAGTCCGATCCAAGATAAGTGTCAGGGTACAGAAGGAAGCTAGACCAGTTTTCTGCAAGCCACGTCCCGTATCATATGCACTCAAGGGAACGTTGAGCAAGAACTCAAAGACTAGAAACTGAGATCTTTGGTCCTGAAATTCCGGTCGGGGGCTTCTTTCGGCCAAATACCTCCGACCAGAGAATTTTTCTGAAAGTACCTGATGGTCCCACAGGAGCGTGGAATTCCGGTGGGGAGGCCTTCTCTTCCCGCACTGCAAAGCGTGCTCCCGTCCTCCAGATTCCCACGAGGAAGGTGCAGTCACGTGTGACTGCTCAACCAATCAGGTGAAGTATTCTCAATTAATAGCAATGGGAACTCCGTATCTACAAGTTCTCATCGCTATTAATTGAGTAAAAAAAATGAAAAACAATAACACCAAATAAAAAAGTATCTCATGTAATTAAAATTAATTGAAATTAAAGTTAATAAATATCTTAGATAAAAAAATATTTTCTGAGTTTTTAAAAAGTTTTTTACATTATGGTTTAAAATAAATTTAATATAGTGGGCAGGATTTAAAAAAATAAAACATGTTTTTTTAATTTTATTTTTTATGTTTTAAGTGTGTTTAAAACTCTTACTCCTGTAAAGGTATGCTATGTGCCTGTTGTAATCAGGAGCAAGAGTTTTGAAGACATTTGCTGGGCAAGGTATGTGTAAATACCGCAATCTTGTCCATGCAAATGTCCTCGTTCCCGATATGTGGATGATCTGTCAAGCTGGAGCTGAAAACGGGTTTTAGTGATGCCTTCCCGATTCCGTACAGACCCGGGAAGGCCAGAATTTCTGGGCCATTACTCTAAGATTGATCCAAGGAATTGGACAACACCCATTGGTGTTGTGCCCAGAAGAGCTGAGGGCCCAGGGGCAGCACGGGCCAGCCCACACTACGGTATGTGTGCACGCTAGGTCTGTGCAGCAGAGCAGGTCTCCAGTCGTCCTGGTTAACCCTTGCCATTGGATAAAGGCCTAGCTCTGTCAGGCCCGTGTGATGGCTGGTGTGCAACGGTCACCACATGTTAAAAAAATTCACATACAACCATCTTCCACCCCCTCAATTGGAGTTCAGGACTGGAACATCGGGTCCTTCATCGAAACACCTGTGAACTAGTGGAAGCAAGTCATCCTCGTTCGAGGGACCGCCTATGATGATGATCTAAGTCAGGTAGTAAAGCTGATGCCATCCCCATCACAAGTTACACCCAATAGGGAAGAAGTGTTCTATTTTTCATACATTGATGAACTGCCAGTCACAGCTGAAGAGATTGGTAGAGCAACCAAACGTGACCCAGTTATGTCAAAGGTCTATGATTACATAGCAAATGGCTGGTCAAACCAGTTATCAGAGAAAGATATTTATCATACGTCGTTCATAGGAATTAATTATCAGTGGATAAAGATTGTATCATGTGGAGTACAAGAGTAGTTATCCCAAATAAGTTCAGGTCCAAATTATTGGGAGATCTTCATGACCAGCACCTGGGACAGACAGTTTTGCACGCAGTTACTCATGGTGGACAGATTTAGATAAAGTTATGTCGTACATTGTTGGTCACTGTACAAGATATCAATCAGTAAGCAAGAAACCACCATCAGTACCATGTGGCAAAGGTTACATGTAGATTTTGCTGAGTTGGAAGGACAGCAATTGTTCATTGTGATTGACAGCCATTCGAAGTGGGTAGAGGTATTTCCAATGTGGTAAATAACAAGTAAAACACAAGACAATTTGTGAAGATTGTTTTCTTCATATAGACTCCCAGAAGAAATTGTGTCTGATAATGAACTGCAATTTTGTTCAGAAGAATTTGCAGAGTTCATGAGCAGAAATGATGTGAAACATACCAAAGTAAAACCGTACCCAGCTTCAAATGGTGCAGCTGAGCACACAGTACAAATAGTAAAACGTGCCCTCATCAAGCAAATGTTGGATCCAAATCAAAAGAAACAATAGTTATTGTTGGACCACAACTTGGCAAATTTTGAAAATGACATCATAATATTCCTCATATAACTACTGGGAGAACACCAGCAGAGTTGTTTCTCAAACGACAACCATGAACCAAGGTTTAGTTATTAAAGCCAAATTTGGCACAGTTAATTAGAAGAGAAATAATTAAGACAGAAATAGAATCATGATAGAAGTAGAGTAAGAGAGAGAAGTGTGAAATTAAATCAGAAGGTTAGAATGAAGAACCATCACCATAAATGGTTAAAGTGGTAACCAGGAAGAATAGTGAAAATATGTGGCCCTTGCACATATTTGGTCAAGATGTTTGATCATGGAAAGGTTAGGTTTGTTCACATTGATCATATTTTACCGACAGATGTGGAAGGAGGTGAAAGTCGGAATGTTTTGATTAT
Organism: Pristiophorus japonicus; assembly: GCF_044704955.1. NCBI lineage: Eukaryota > Metazoa > Chordata > Chondrichthyes > Pristiophoridae > Pristiophorus > Pristiophorus japonicus. Next base: position 498,736 of record NW_027253827.1, on the reverse strand, counting down.
TTCTGATGAGTCAGATGGTCTTGTGACAAGTAGAATACCAGTAGCAAATCCAACATCAGATGTATTAGAACCAAGTCCAAGAGAAAGTCAGAATTTAAGTCTGAGTCCGAGTCAGGCAGACAGTCTGAAGTTGTCGAGAGTGAAAATGTAGATCACGGGTTACCCTTGGAGGAAAACTATCCTCAAGTCCAGCCTAGAATGAGTAAGTTTGATACCAAGTTTGGAAAGTTCTGTTCGAGAGCGAAGGTATCCTCTTCGAAACAGAAAACTAGTGGTCAAGTTTGAATGTGAATATGGCAAAATAAGTCCATATCTTTTGTTATGTATAACCATGCAAGATATGTATTTGTTATGATTACTTCTTCATAAAGGAGGGAGAGGTGTAATATAGAGCTCCACCGAGACAACTACTGCCCCACCTAGTGGACTACTGTGGTAATACAACTGCTGCTGTAAATACAATAAAAGTCACATGATCTAACGGAACCATCTTGTACCCTATGTTTGTGATGTCACAAAGAATATATCGCACAGACAATTTACTTATCTTTCCCGCTCTCCAAAACTTCAAAGTAACTGCATCCTGACAAAAAATATGTACCAGCTGCTGGGCAAACTGGTTATAGTCAGGGTAGTGAAAAAACACATTTAATACTTTAATAAAGAAAACACATCTACTTTACTTGTTGGGTTGTTCATAAGGAGTTTAGGCGTCCAATCCTTATCTGAGTCACTAGATTCATACACACAGGGTTGGCGCCATCTGCTGGGTCTTGTCATGAATGCTGGTTTAGGTACATTCAATCCTGTGAAAATTTAAATATTCCAATCACCTGCTGTTGATCATTCCCTGTATTTAATTTGCCTTAACTTACTGATGTGAGGCATCTGTTGAATCGAACCATTTTAGAATAATATCAGGTAAGAGCAGCACAGAGGCTTTCCTTCATCAATGGCATCTGGAATTAAATCCAGCCCTGACTGATCAGATGCAAATGAGCTTTTATGTTATGCTGGGAGCACAGCACTCCCCCCAGGACCGATAAGAGCCGAGTTCTCCCAGTAGTTTTTCACTATTATGCCACAGATTCCTATTTGTATTGTGACAGCTGACGGTCACTCTCAGTACCGAGGGAAAGGAGGATCCTTGATGGTATCTGAGATGCAGAGTTCACCTCCCTATTGCAAAATTTACTGTTTTTATTCTTCATTTAGTTTTTAATGACAATCATTTATTGGTTTTGCACAAAGAGTGGGGGGACAAGCCACACGGATACAATAGGAGGTGATCTAATAGTCAGCGGAGATCCGGATCAGCTCATCCCCACATCACGAGCCGACCAACACACAGACAGGATTTTATTCAATGCAATTAAATTAATATTCAGTGAATCACAGGTTGGAGGTTCTGCATTTCACGTTATACATTCCTAATGTGTGTCCACAGCGGTGAAATGGAAAATCACAACCAAAATGTCTAACCACATATGGGGAGAAAGTCCACTTGGGTGTAATATTGGAAGAATTGTTTGCCAGTGTGAATGAGAATGTTCAGGAGAGGAAGGGAGAAATATTGAAAACAAGAAAATAATTGATTTTGTACAAACCTATTGCAATCATGGTTTCAAAGTTCTGCTCCACATTCTTACACCGGATGTCTATCCACTCACTGAGCTCTGCCCAATCATCTTTGGAAAGATAAACAGCAATGTCTTTAAGCTTCTCAAGATTCTGCAGACAAAATAAGTGACATTTCTGATATATCTAGGAATTAAATCTGTAATCTTCACAAACTAGGGCTCTACAAATGTAAGATTAGCTACCTTGTCAGATCACCCAATCTTTAAAAGAATACCCTCCACACCACTTGAATGGGCAAGCACAGCCAGCCTTTATTGGGGGCCATCAATATCATGGCAACGTGATGTTGAATGGTCTTGAAGGGAAGTTGTCTCAAGACCTTCGACAATCAGTGTTGGCGCTACCATGCTCCAGAGGGTGTCTGAGAAGGTAAAACAAAATGGCTAAAATGCTCCCACACACCACCCCATTTCTAAATGATTCTTCCTCACCTTCTTTCTGCTCACATACAACATTCCCCAGCTAATTGTAGTCAAACAACTTACAGCAGGTTTTCTGGCACTGCTGTTTTTGAGCCAGTTGTTCCAGGACACCCATAGTGAATGCCTTCCGATCCCTCCCCGTCAGTGTGACACTCACCCCAATGTCATAGTCGAGATCAGTCTGGTAACTTCAAGGAACACAGCAAAAGACCATTCAGCAAGCTTTACCATGTTGTTAATTGTAGTAGATTTAATCCTTTAAACTTGTTGTCCTCACTTTCTCCATTCACTTAATATCCATACAACCCAATATCTTTCCCCTTTTAAATACCTGAATTAAATCTGCACCAATGGCCTCCTTTGGGAGTGCGTTTCACATTCCCACAACATGTTGCATTAAGAATTATTTCCTGGATTACCTTTACAACAGCTTAGTTGAAATTTAAAATGGATGCCATTGATTACATATTCCCCAATGATAAACATGAGTTTTAGAAATCTTTTTTAGTCAATTCCCTCTTTAATTTTTACTCAGGATATGAACAATGCTGACAAGACCATCTTTAATGCCCATCCATAGTTGCCTTGAGAAGATGGTGCTGGGCTTCTTTTTAAACACCTCGATCAGATCACTCCTCATCTTTTGGGAGGTCACAGAAAGAATGATCCGTTCCTGAAATGGTCGTCTGGGGAGGGTGACAGAGGCAAAAAAAGAATAATAATTAATTTGAACAGTTAGATATTGTGAAAGGGAATCTTAAGTTTCTACTGGAGGATAAGTTTGATGGACCAATATTAATGTTAGTGATCCAATCTAAACACTGGGGAACTCACCCTCTCCCTACTGACAGTATTAGTGTGATTGGGATCTTCTGGGACTGAGCAGCTGAACCTTCCCCATCTCAAGTTGCAAACAACCCATTGATGCAGCATTTTCTTTCTGGTTTCCATTTCAAATCTCCCAGCATCTTTCAACAACAACATTTATTTATATAGCACCTTTAACGTAACACAACGTCTCAAGGCACGTCACAGCAGTGATACAAGACAAGAGATAAATTTGACACCGAGCCACAGAAGAAGAAATTACAGCAGATGGTCAAAGAGGTAGGTTTTAAGGAGTGTCTCAAAGGAGAAAAGAGAGGCGGAGAGGTTTAGGGAGGGAGTTCCAGAGCTTGGGGCCCAGGCAGCTGAAGGCACGGCCACCGATGGTGGAGCGATTATAATCAGGGATGGTCAGGAGGGCAGAGTTAGAGGAGTGCAGACATCTCGGGGGGTTGTGGGGCTGGAGATTACAGAGTTCGGGTGGGGCGAGGGCCATGGAGGGATTTGTAAACAAGGATGAGAATTTTAAAATCGAGGCGTTGCTTAACCGGGAGCCAATGTCGGTCGGCGAGCACAGGGGTGATGGATGAGTGGGACTTGGTGCGAGTTAGGACACGAGGCACAGGGGTGATGGGTGAGTGGGACTTGGTGCGAGTTAGGACACGAGGCACAGGGGTGATGGGTGAGTGGGACTGGGTGTGAGTTAGGGCACGGGGCACAGGGGGTGATGGGTGAGTGGGACTTGGTGCGAGTTAGGACACGGGGCACAGGGGGTGATGGGTGAGTGGGACTTGGTGCGAGTTAGGACACGGGGCACAGGGGGTGATGGGTGAGTGGGACTCGGTGTGAGTTAGAACATGGGGCACAGGGGTGATGGGTGAGTGGGACTTGGTGCGAGTTAGGACACGGGGCACAGGGGGTGATGGGTGAGTGGGACTCGGTGTGAGTTAGAACATGGGGCACAGGGGTGATGGGTGAGTGGGACTTGGTGCGAGTTAGGACACGAGGCACAGGGGTGATGGGTGAGTGGGACTCGGTGTGAGTTAGAACATGGGGCACAGGGGTGATGGGTGAGTGGGACTTGGTGCGAGTTAGGACACGGGGCACAGGGGGTGATGGGTGAGTGGGACTTGGTGCGAGTTAGGACACGGGGCACAGGGGGTGATGGGTGAGTGGGACTCGGTGTGAGTTAGAACATGGGGCACAGGGGTGATGGGTGAGTGGGACTTGGTGCGAGTTAGGACACGAGGCACAGGGGTGATGGGTGAGTGGGACTGGGTGTGAGTTAGGGCACGGGGCACAGGGGGTGATGGGTGAGTGGGACTTGGTGCGAGTTAGGACACGGGGCACAGGGGGTGATGGGTGAGTGGGACTTGGTGCGAGTTAGGACACGGGGCACAGGGGGTGATGGGTGAGTGGGACTCGGTGTGAGTTAGAACATGGGGCACAGGGGTGATGGGTGAGTGGGACTTGGTGCGAGTTAGGACACGGGGCACAGGGGGTGATGGGTGAGTGGGACTCGGTGTGAGTTAGAACATGGGGCACAGGGGTGATGGGTGAGTGGGACTTGGTGCGAGTTAGGACACGGGGCACAGGGGGTGATGGGTGAGTGGGACTTGGTGCGAGTTAGGACACGGGGCACAGGGGTGATGGGTGAGTGGGACTTGGTGCGAGTTAGGACATGGGGCACAGGGGGTGATGGGTGAGTGGGACTTGGTGCGAGTTAGGACACGGGGCACAGGGGGTGATGGGTGAGTGGGACTCGGTGCGAGTTAGGACACGGGGCACAGGGGGTGATGTGTGAGTGGGACTTGGTGCGAGTTAGGACACGGGGCACAGGGGTGATGGGTGAGTGGGACTTGGTGCGAGTTAGGACACGGGGCACAGGGGTGATGGGTGAGTGGGACTTGGTGCGAGTTAGGACATGGGGCACAGGGGGTGATGGGTGAGTGGGACTTGGTGCGAGTTAGGACATGGGCTGCCGAGTTTTAGATCACCTCTAGTTTACGTCGGGTAGAATGTGGGAGGCCAGCCAGGAGTGAGTCGGAATAGTCAAGTCTGGAGGTAACAAAGGCAGGGATGAGGGTTTCAGCAGCAGATGAGCTGAGGCAGGGTGGAGACGGGCGAAGTTACGGAGGTGGAAATAGGCGGTTTCAGTTATACTGCGGATATGTGGCTGGAAACTCATTTCAGGGTCAAATATAACACCTGGGTTGTGAACAGTTACCTCCGATTTGTTCTTCTCTTTGAAGGGCGACACGTGAGCGGCGCTGCGGCCAATCAGAGCGCTGCGGCTAAGGGTTGATCGGGGCCCCGCCCACCGTGAGCGCCGGCGGGAGGAGCCAGCCCGCCTCACGCGCCCAGGGAGGCAGAGCGCGAGCCCTTTGGAACAAGGCACGTGTCGCGCTTCCAACGGCCCTGGCTCGAGGGCGAGGCGGCCGCTATAAATAGAGGCGGCGTCGCCGGGCAACGGGCAGAAAGCGGGAGGCTGCAGGAGGGGGAAGGTGGTGTGCGGCTGCACGGACGGATTGTCAACCGTATGAGGGACATTCAGTTCATAAATTGTGTTTCAGAGTTTGGTCATTGGGTCAATAATTTATTTATGACAAGAAAAGTAACAAACTATCCTGAGGAGACACAGGAGCTGGCAGGGTGACTTGTAGCCCGTCACCTCACACAAAAGCCACAAATAACAGACCTGGGGCACAACCATTGAACAGACTCAGGGCTCCACAAGGGCACAAACATTGGGGCAAAGTTGAGTGAATAAGGTGGCCAAGCTCAGGAAGGGAGGCAAACTAAGAGTGACAGGGAAGGTACTGAAGAGGACAAGGCCATGTCTGAGAAGAACAAATCGGAGGGAAGGTGCTGGGAGATTTGAAATGGAAACCAGAGAGAAAATGCTGCATCAATGGATTGTTTACAACTTGAGATGGGGAAGGTTCAGCTGCTCAGTCCCAGAAGATCCCAATCACATTAATACTGTCAGTAGGGAGAGGGTGAGTTCCCCAGTGTTTAGATTGGATCACTAATATTAATATTGGTCCATCAAACTTATCCTCCAGTAGAAACTTAAGATTCCCTTTCACAATATCTAACTGTTGAAATTAATTCATTATTTTTTTTTGCCTCTATCACCCTCCCCAGGCGACCATTTCAGGAACGGATCATTCTTTCTGTGACCTCCCAAAGGATGAGGAGTGATCTGATCGAGATGTTCAAAAAGATGCCCAGAACCATCTTCTCAAGGCAACTATGGATGGGCATTAAAGATGGTCTTGTCAGCATTGTTCATATACTGAGTGAAAATTAAAGAGGGAATTGACCAAAAAAAGATTTCTAAAACCCATGTTTATCATTGGGGAATATGTAATCAATGGCATCCATTTTAAATTTCAACTCAGCTGTTGTAAAGTTAATCCAGGAAATAATTCTTAATGGAACATGTTTGGGAACGTGAAATGCACTACATCAGGAGGCTATTTGTGCAGATTTAATTCAGGTATTTAAAAGGGGAACGATATTGGGTTGTATGGATATTAAGTGAATAGAGAAAGTGGCAAAATTAGTTTTATAAAACAGCAGACCTATCACAATTTACAACATGGTAAAGCTTGCTGAATGGTCTTTTGCTGTGTTCCTTGAAGTTACCAGACTGATCTCGACTATGACATTGGGGTGAGTGTCACACTGACGGGGAGGGATCGGAGGCATTCACTATGGGTGTCCTGGAACAACTGGCTCAAAAACAGCAGTGCCAGAAAACCTGCTGTAAGTTGTTTGACTACAATTAGCTGGGGAATGTTGTATGTGAGCAGAAAGAAGGTGAGGAAGAATCATTTAGAAATGGGGTGGTGTGTGGGAGCATTTTAGCCATTTTGTTTTACCTTCTCAGACACCCTCTGGAGCATGGTAGCGCCAACACTGATTGTCGAAGGTCTTGAGACAACTTCCCTTCAAGACCATTCAACATCGCGTTGCCATGATATTGATGGCCCCCAATAAAGGCTGGCTGTGCTGGCCCATTCAAGTGGTGTGGAGGGTATTCTTTTAAAGATTGGGTGATCTGACAAGGTAGCTAATCTTACATTTGTAGAGCCCTAGTTTGTGAAGATTACAGATTTAATTCCTAGATATATCAGAAATGTCACTTATTTTGTCTGCAGAATCTTGAGAAGCTTAAAGACATTGCTGTTTATCTTTCCAAAGATGATTGGGCAGAGCTCAGTGAGTGGATAGACATCCGGTGTAAGAATGTGGAGCAGAACTTTGAAACCATGATTGCAATAGGTTTGTACAAAATCAATTATTTTCTTGTTTTCAATATTTCTCCCTTCCTCTCCTGAACATTCTCATTCACACTGGCAAACAATTCTTCCAATATTACACCCAAGTGGACTTTCTCCCCATATGTGGTTAGACATTTTGGTTGTGATTTTCCATTTCACCGCTGTGGACACACATTAGGAATGTATAACGTGAAATGCAGAACCTCCAACCTGTGATTCACTGAATATTAATTTAATTGCTTTGAATAAAATCCTGTCTGTGTGTTGGTCGGCTCGTGATGTGGGGATGAGCTGATCCGGATCTCCGCTGACTATTAGATCACCTCCTATTGTATCCGTGTGGCTTGTCCCCCCACTCTTTGTGCAAAACCAATAAATGATTGTCATTAAAAACTAAATGAAGAATAAAAACAGTAAATTTTGCAATAGGGAGGTGAACTCTGCATCTCAGATACCATCAAGGACCCTCCTTTCCCTCGGTACTGAGAGTGACCGTCAGCTGTCACAATGTAAATCGGAATCTGTGGCATAATAGTGAAAAACTACTGGGAGAACTCGGCTCTTATTGGTCCTTGGGGGAAGGGATGTGCTCCCAGCATAACATAAAAGCTGCTTTGCATCTGATCAGTCAGGGCTGGATTTAAATCCAGATGCCATTGATGAAGGAAAGCCTCTGTGCTGCTCTTACCTGATATTATTCTAAAATGGTTCGATTCAACAGATGCCTCACATCAGTAAGTTAAGGCAAATTAAATACAGGGAATGATCAACAGCAGGTGATTGGAATATTTAAATTTTCACAGGATTGAATGTACCTAAACCAACATTCATGACAAGACCCAGCAGATGGCGCCAACCCTGTGTGTATGAATCTAGTGACTCAGATAAGGATTGGACGCCGAAACTCCTTGTGACCAACCCAACAAGTCAATTGGATGTGTATTCTTCGTTTAAAGTATTAAATGTGCTTTTTTACCTCCCTGATTATAGCAGCTGGGACATGTTTTTTGTCAGGGTGTAGTTACTTTGATGTTTTGGAGAGCTGGAAAGATAAAGTAAATTGTCTGTGTGATATATTCTTTACGACATCACAAATGCACACAGAGTACAAGATGGTTCCTTTAGATCATGTGACTTTTATTGTATTTACAGCAGCAATTGCATTACCACAGTAGTCCACTAGGTGGAGCAGTAGTTGACTAGGTGGAGCTCTTAATTACACGTCTCCCTCCTTAATGAAGAAGCAATCATAACAAATAATCATCAAAAAATAATACATAACAAAATATATGGACTTATTTTGCCATATTTACAAATCAAATTTGACCACATGTTATCTGTTTCGAAGAGGATATCTTTGCTCTCGAACAGAACCTTCCAAACTTGGTATCGAACTTACTCCTTCTAGGTTGAGCGTGAAGATAGTTTTCCTCCAAGGGTAACCTGTGATCTCATCATCATCGGCAGTCCCTCGAATCGAGGATGACTTTCTTCCACGTCAAAAAGTTCACAGGTATTTCAATGAAGGGCCTAAAATTCCAGGTCCCAACTAAATCTTGACGGGTGGAAGATGCCTGTGCGTGGATTTTTTTTAACATAGGATGCCCATTGCACACCAGCCACCACATGGGCTTGACAGAGCTAGGCCTTAGTCCAGTGGCAAGGATTAACCAAGACAACTAGAGACCTGCTCTGCTGCATGGACCTAGTGCACACACATATCGCTGTGTGGACTGGCCCATGCTGCCCCTGGGCCCTTGCATCTTCTGGGCCTCGAACTTGCGCCTCTCCTGGGCCCCGATCACATCTCTCTGCAATCTCTCGCTGCTCCTTCTCGCTGACCTCACCGCTCCTGCTGTATCTGCCCGTGCTCCAATCACCGACCTGGATCTTGGTGACGTTACTCTTTGCTACAGTTGCTCTCCTGCTCCAGCACGTGCTGCTCCTTGGAGTGGTATGCCGCCACGTTGCTCCTTCCGCTCCCCGGCCTGCTCCGCTGGTGCTGTCCACAACATCAGACTGTTTGTCTGCCTGACTCGGACTCAAACTTAACTTCTGACTTTTTCTTGGACTTGTTTCTAATAAATCTGATGTTGGATTTTCTACTGGTACTCTACTGTTCACAAAACTATCTGACTCATCAGAAATAATCAAAACATTCCGACTTTCAACTGTTTTCCACATCTATAGATAAAATACGATCAATGTGAACAAACCTAACCTTTCCATGATTAAACATCTTGACCAAATATGTGCAAGGGCCACATTATTTTCACTACTCTTCCTGGTTACCACTTTAACCATTTATGGTGATGGTTCTTCATTCTAACCTTCTGATTCAATTTCACACTTCTCTCTCTTACTCTACTTCCAGCATGATTCTCTTTCTGTCTTGTTTCTCTTTTACTGACTGTGCCAAATTTGGCTTTGAGCTAAAACTTAGTTTGTGGCTGTCATTTGAGAAACAACTTTGCTGGTGTTCGACCAGTAGTTGTATGAGAAGTATTATGATAAGCAGTTTGAAAATTTGTCAATTTGTGGTCCAACGAAAACTACATTTTCTTTGTATTTGGATCCAACATTTGCTTGATGAGGGCATGTTTTACAATTTGTACTGTGCGCTCAGCTGCACCATTTGAAGCAGGGTGGTACGGTGGAACTTTGGTATGTTTCATACCATTTCTGCTCATGAACTGTGCAAATTCTACTGAACAAAATTGCAGCTCATTATCAGATATAATTTCTTCTGGGAGGCCACATGAAGACAACCATCTTCACAATTTGTTTAGTGTTTTACTTATTTTCTGCAGCAGAAATATCTCAAATGGCTTTCAATCACAATGACCAATTGCTGTCCTTCTAGCTCAGCAAAATCTACATGTAATCTTTGCCACACCCTGGGAGACCATTTCCCTGGCTGTAATGGTACTGATGGTGGTTTCTTGCTTACCGATTGATATGTTGTACACTGACTAATGATGTACTATATATCTTTATCTAAACCTGGCCACCATAAGTAACTGCATGCAAAACTCTTTGTCAAGCACATTCCCAGGTGCTGGTCATGAATATCTCCTAATAATTTGCACCTGAACTTTTTTGGGATAAGTACTCTTGCACCCCACATGATACAATCTTTATCCAGTGATAATTAATTCCTACGAACGATGAATGGATGAATATATTTCTCTGATACCTGATTTGGCCAGCCATTTGCTATGTAATCATACACCTTTGACATAACTGGGTCACGTTTGGTTGCTCTACCAAACTCTTCAGCTGTGACTGGCAGTTCATCAATGTACGAAAAATTGAACACTTCTTCCCTATTGGGTGTAACTTGTGATGGGGATGGCAACCAGGATGTAGCATCAGCATTACTATCTGACTTAGGTACAACAAAAATAAGTGTAACCAAATTACTTGGATGTACCGGAGAGATAATGTTCTTAGTTTCTAGTCTTTTGAGTTCTTGCTCAACTTTCTCCTTGAGTGCATATGGTACGGGACTTTGCTTGCAGCAAACTGGTCGAGCTTCCTTCTGTACCCTGACACTTATCTTGGATCGGACTGCCTGTTTCGGGGAACACCTTCCGATACCGCTTGATGATATCATTCTTTGATGCAAATCTCATTTCAACACAAAAAAATCTCATTTTATCCAGCTTCAGTGATTCCAACCAATTTCTATCTGTTAAGGCAGGCTTGTCTCCGCCAATGCTGAGAGGCAAGCTCTGAAATTGATCTTTGTATTCACCGGTACGGTGATACGTCCTACAACAGTGATTTTCTTTCCTGAGTAGCCTCGCAGCTCGATCTTCAACTTCTCCAGTGGAAACTCACTCAACTTGTTGAGATATAGCGATTCTGGTACTTCACTCATGGATGCACCAGTGTCGCGTTCCATGTGTATCCTGTTCCTGCAATGTCTACTTGGATGACAGTACTTTGTGAATCGCTGTTCGATAACCTTGTGCTGCTGATGATGTGTATCTCCAGACCCTCCTCATCCTGTTGCTTCTCTTTAATGTTATGTCGTCTCTGGCGATTTCTACTTATGGCATTGAAAGTTGGTTAACTATTCAATCGGCATGCCTTCGCAGGATGCCCAGTTTTCTTACAGAAAAAACACTCTGCCTTCATGTTTGAGTGATGTGTTGTCCGACGCACCGATATTACGACTTCAATTAACTGTTACCGTGGCAATTTTCTGAGGCATTGTGGCCCAACTGCCATTTACTTTTAACCTGCAGTCGATTCATCTCAGTTGTTTGACAACTGGAAATGGCACAAAATTGTCGAGCGTATTGGTCGGATATATCCATCGATCTAGCTGTCTGACAAGCGAAATCAAAAGTCAAGTTAGGGGTTGTCAACAACTTTCTTCTGATTGCTTCAGTTTTCATCCCACAAACAAAGCAGTTACGCAATGTTCAGTCCTGAAAGTTTCCGAAATGACAGTGAATGGATAGCTTTTCTAAAGCTACAATGTACTCACTGATACTCTCGCCATGTAAATGATCTTGTGTTCCAAAATGATAACTTTGATCAATTTCCAGAGGCTCAGGACTGTAGTTCTGTTCTCTCCTTCAGTGGTGTATCCTTTGGCTTGAGAGGAGCAAGCACATTTTTCAGGGTTCGGTACACCTCGTGGCCTGCTTCAATCAACAAAATAGCTTGTTTTCTTTTTAAAACCACCCGATTACGGTTTTCATCACCGCGGACATCGACAATAGTATTCCTGGTGAAAAACATTTCTAGCCTTTCCACATAGGCTCAAAGTCTCCTGATCATGATGGAACTCACCCAAGTGCCCTATTATTCCCATAGGCACAGCCACCTGGACCCTGGCAATGTCAACAGTGTGCTTGAAATTTACGTGGATTTTTAGCTGTGCTGCAACACAAAGAACCTCTCAAACTTTCTCTGTTGTTTGGCTGGAATCATCCAGCAACAAAAGTTTCAGCCAGAGGTTCCAGTTATCCTACCTTACGTTGCCAAATGTGACATATTCTTTACGACATCACAAACACACACAGCCTATAAGATGGCTCAATTCCATCATGTGACTTTTATTGTCGTTACAGCAGCAGTTGCATTACCACAGTAGTCCACTAGGTGGAGCAATAGTCCAATAAGTGGAACTCTGTATTACAGTCTGATCACATTTTCCCTTATATTTGTGTAAGTTTTTATCTGCATAATGTATGATTCCATTTTGGGTCTGAATAAACTAGATATTTTTAGAATCATCAGGCTGTTAACATAAACAAACTGACATTATCTCAAATCAGCACTGATGTCTTACTTTTATTTCAAGAGGTGAGAATCTTTAAGACTTGTTTTAAGAATGAAGATACCAAGAAGACTGGGAAAGTGAATATCAGAAAGGTAATTCAATGTGAACAGAAATTCTTATCAGACTAATGTGTCAAGATGGAAACAAACTGCTAGACATTCAAAGCAGGCCTGTCAGTATCTGAAGGATATATTGATACAGGGTCCCACTCACACATTAACCAGATATTCATAGCAGGCCTGTCAGTACCTGAACGATATAGTGATACAGGGTCCCACTCACACATTAACCAGATATTCACAGCAGGCCTGTCAGTATCTGAAGTATATATTGATACAGGATCCCACTCACACATTAACCAGTCTTCAGACACACATTGAGCTGCTACACACTGCCAGCATCTTCTGTCTTTATCTCAGATTTTCAGCAATCAATTTTTCTCTTTAATTTTGGTACATGAATGTCCAATTTGTGCCCATGCTCCCTGGCAGCTTTGCATTTATATGTCTTACTTGCTTACTTGTCCTTAAGACTTAAGGCCAGGAGAGTTGGAAAGATCTCTTAGCACTGTTGGTGGATACTCTGTGAATATCAGCAGCTTGAAATAACTGCAAGTTAATCAGAACATGGACATAAATGTTATATGTTGCCTGTGAGGCTCCATAATATGGATCTAACTGATTCGCAAAACCAAAATTCACTGCTGACTAACTAAGGTTCCTAGTTATCCTGTTGTTATAATCAAGAATTGCAATTCTCATGTTGGGAACTAGATCTGAGGGGTAATATTTCCAGTGTCGCAGGGCTGCAGAAAGATCCACTCAATTTGATAACCAGCATGGCAGATACGGCAACTAATTTTTTTTCTGCTTCTGTATCCTCCGTTTATTTCCTCTCCTGGGCTCTTGCCTCTGACTAACCTCCCGGACCTATCATGCTTCATGAATGAGCAGTTAGCTTTTACCTGAAGCATATATTCTGATTTTGTATTCTAAATCCCTGTGGACAGCCTTCACACACACAGCTGGTGGAGTGGATGTGCTAAAGTTCGGAAAGATAATTCCATGTTCCACAGAATGAAGATCTTTGTCTACAGTTGCTTGTGTACATCAGCTGGAATTCAATGTTAGTTTTTAGGCACTGTCAAATATTACCCCTCTTTCAGGGATTGTGTGGGAAGACCAAATGTGAAGTAGTTAAACTATGTGTCAAATCTCCTCCTTTCCCCTTTTCCTGAAGGCACTGATTCACGAGTAGATATGTTTCCTCAGTCATAAGAACATAAGAATTAGGAACAGGAGTAGGCCATCTAGCTCCTTGAGCCTGCTCCGCCATTCAACAAGATCATGGCTGATCTGGCCGTGAACTCAGCTCCACTTACCCACCCGCTCCCCATAACCCTTAATTCCCTTATTGGTTAAAAATCTATCTATCTGTGACTTGAATACATTCAATGAGCTAGCTTCAACTGCTTCCTTGGGCAGAGAATTCCACAGATTCACAACCCTCTGGGAGAAGAAATTCCTTCTCAACTCTGTGTTAAATTGGCTCCCCCGTATTTTGAGGCTGTGCCCCCTAGTTCTAGTCTCCCCGACCAGTGGAAACAACCTCTCTGCCTCTATCTTGTCTATCCCTTTCATTATTTTAAATGTTTCTATAAGATCACCCCTCATCCTTCTGAACTCCAACGAGTAAAGACCCAGTCTACTCAATCTATCATCATAAGGTAACCCCCTCATCTCCGGAATCAGCCTAGTGAATCATCTCTGTACCCCCTCCAAAGCTAGTATATCCTTCCTTAAGTAAGGTGACCAAAACTGCACGCAGTACTCCAGGTGCGGCCTCACCAATACCCTATACAGTTGTAGCAGGACCTCCCTGCTTTTGTCCTCCATCCCTCTCACAATGAAGGCCAACATTCCATTCGCCTTCCTAATTACCTGCTGCACCTACAAACTAACCTTTTGGGATTCATGCACAACGACCCCCAGGTCCCTCTGCACCCCAGCATTTTGTAATTTCTCCCCATCCAAATAATATTCCCCTTTACTGTTTTTTTTCCCAAGGTGGATGACCTCACACTTTCCGACATTGTATTCCATCTGCCAAACCTTAGCCCATTCGCTTAACCTATCTAAATCTCTTTGCAGCCTCTCTGTGTCCTCCACACAACCCGCTTTCCCACTAATCTTTGTGTCATCTGCAAATTTTGTTACACTACACTCCATCCCCTCTTCCAGGTCATTTATGTATATTGTAAACAGTTGTGGTCCCAGCACCGATCCCTGTGGCACACCACTAACCACCGATTTCCACCCCGAAAAGGACCCATTTATCCCGACTCTCTGCTTTCTGTTAGCCAGCCAATTCTCTATCCATGCTAATACATTTCCACTGACTCTGCATACCTTTATCTTCTGCAGTAACCTTTTGTGTGGCACCTTATCGAATGCCTTTTGGAAATCTAAATCCACCACATCCATCGGTACACCTCTATCCACCATGCTCGTTATATCCTCAAAGAATTCCAGTAAATTAGTTAAACATGATTTCCCCTTCATGAATCCATGCTGTGTCTGCTTGATTGCACGATTCCTATCTAGATGTCCCGCTATTTCTTCCTTAATGATAGTTTCAAGCATTTTCCCCACTACAGATGTTAAACTAACCGGCCTATAGTTACCTGCCTTTTGTCTGCCCCCTTTTTTAAACAGAGGCCTTACATTAGCTGCTTTCCAATCCGCTGGTACCTCCCCAGAGTCCTGAGAATTTTGGTAGATTATAACGAATGCATCTGCTATAAATCTATTAATAACCTGGGATGCATTTCATCAGGACCAGGGGACTTGTCTACCTTGAGTCCCATTAGCCTGTCCAGCACTACCCGCCTAGTGATAGTGATTGTCTCAACGTCCTCCCTTCCCTTCCTGTGACCAGCAATTTCTGGCATGGTTTCTGTGTCTTCCACTAGTCTGTGCTGATTAATGGGCAGTTCTCTTGGTAATTGCTAAATGGCTATTCTTCATGTGTTCGGCTCTTCATTGTTGGAGAAGGTCAATCCTGTTATCATATTCACGCACACAAATCTTTCCAGAAGTGATGATTAGCTGACAATCAGTGGGAATCCTGGCTAATTTTATTCCCTTCCTTGCAAAAGCATGCTGAGGTTAATTGTGACAGGTTTACCACATTTGGTGAGATCATTGAACTCAACACATCAGTACAGTATCAAACATGGGAACTTTCTGATATGTATGGCTCAGTACTACACTGGGGAGCGACTGTATTTATCAATGGGTAGTCAGGTAGTTTTGTTTAATAAATATGCTAAAGGACTAATGGAGAGGAACAATAGACAAATACTTTAATTTGTGCATAATCCCTTTAGTAATACAGGCAGGATTGAGGCAGCTATATTCTAATTCAGGAACTGTGAGATACAGTTTTACCCTCACATACTGCATTTCAGAACCAAAAAGCCCCATCACAGATGGCATCCCATTCAGAAGAGGATAAAGATGAAGGTTTCAGGGACTTCACTGAGGACACTGCCTCAGCTATGGAAGAGACAGTTTCAGTTCAAAAGATCAACAGAGAAACGAGAATCTTGATTTGTGAAAGTGAAGCTCATAGTGAATGCGATAAAGGTATTTGTCCTGGAATAAAGGATTTCAGTAAACTATTTCTAGTTTGTATAATTGAGAACGTTTTAATGAGGAAGAGATGTTCTACATTGATAACCTGATCACTGGACTAGTCATTCAAATCAGATTATCATCATCCATCAAAGGCAGTCTCTCGAAACGAGGATGACTTGCTTCCGCGCCAAAAATGTATGAGTTTACAGGAGTTTCAATGAAGGACCTAATATTCCAGGTCACGAACTACATCTTGAAGGGTGAAAGATGCCTGTGCGTGGATTTTTGTAATGCGTGGTGTGCGATGCATACCAGCCACCGCACGGGCTTGACAGAGCTCGGTCTTGGTCCAGTGGCAAGGATTACCCAAGACAACTGGAGACCTGCTCTGCTGCACGGACCGAGTGCTCACACATATCGTAGTGTGGGATGGCCCGTGTTCCCCTGGGCCCCAAACTCACGCCTCTCCTGGGCCCCGATCATGTCCCCCTACATTCTCTTGCCACTTCTTCGCCCGACCTCGCCGCTCCTGCTGTACCTGCCCACGCTCCAATCACTGACCTGGACCTTGGTGACGTCACTCTTCGCTGCAATCGACCTCCTGCACCAGCTCGCTCTGCTCCCTGAATTAGTATTCCTCCACGCTGCTCCCGAGGTCTCCACGCCGCTCCTTTTATCGCCCCGACCTGCCGCTGGTATTCAGATTAACGCAATGTCTTGCATTATTATGTAAATATCTTCAGCATCTCCTGTTCAACAAAAAACAAACATTACATGCAAGAAGATTACAATTAATTGGTTCAATTTTTGTGCACGATCTTTTCAATGTTTTCCACAGTTTTCTGCACTGGAAAGATATTGGGGTCAAAAGATGAAGAAACAGCCAAAGAGATTGAAAGCAGAAGATACAGTTTGAGAAATAGAGAGAGAAAAGTTGACACTGAAGAAAGGGAACTTTGTGACGATGATTACCTGTGTATGTGCAAAGTAACCTATCCATTTCCTCAGGGCAGGAATAATTTATTGGGTGTTTTGGTGAGATGACACAGGGTCTTGGTAGGCCAGGGGATTGGTGGAGCAATACAGCATGTCAGAGTGGTGGGACAGGAGTGCAGGCCTGTGTTTGCCCACAAACAGGAACCAATTGTTCTTTTTCATTCAGGAAAAACAATCACAAAAATGATCCCAAACTATTGCTAATAATTCTGGAATCTTGTAATAAAATAGAATAGAATTTTCAACAATCAAAAACTAATGGCTCCTTATTATAGGGAATTGTCTTCGATTGTGAGGCATCTTACACCAGCCTACAGCAGGACCTGGACAACATCCCAGCTCGGGCTGACAAGTGGCAGCCAACATTCAAACTGATTAAATACAAGCAATGACCGTCCCCAAAATAATTAGCGATGCAGCCAGAATTAAGCTGGGAATCAGCATGGTTCTGAAGGGTGTGGAGAGAAGATGATGACAGAACCAAGAGGGCAAATTTGAGAAGTGGCAGTGTCCCCAAGAGTGATTTGCCTGATGCTTTAAAGCGACTTTTCTAACGGGATTTGGAGGTTGAACTTCATTCAAAGAATGAGGAATCTATAACCTAAAGGAAGTAATTCGGCCTCCTTGTGCAAAATCCTCTTCCTGCCCACTCCTAATCTTATCTGGTGTGGCACAGCTTGGAGATACTGTTGCCAGTTTTTGCATTGCTTTTGTTAATTGAGGTCAGTACTGCCTTCTTGGAGTAAAGAACCGAATATGTCGCCCAGAACAAGCCCCTGTATACAACAGAGTGGGGGAAGACCTGACTGGCACTAGTGTGTGTAATTTTCATAGAGAGAAGATGCCCCAAGTGTTTTCCCCAGTTGATAGATCACGGAAGTACCGAACCTGTATTTGCAGACTGAATTGCAATCAAACAATGAGGAAGATCAAAGCTACAATAGATAATCTATCCTTTCTCAGCACTAACCCCCTTCACCTCAATGATCACTGAATAATGAACCGAGACCCTGATCCATTTTAATTTGTATTTTATGTTAGTTTGTGAAGACTGTGAGACATTTTTTGTTGAAGAATGCCCTGTGCATGGTCCTCCAGTGTTCATAAAGGACATGGTGCTGGAATTCAGTCAGCCAGACAGAGCACGTTTAACCCTTCCAGAGGTCTCAGCATAGTGACTTCAAACATTCCAAAAGCTGGTCTTGGTGTATGGAATGAAGGGCAGGTTATTCCCAAAGGTTCACTTTGGACCCGATGAAGGAGTAGTATCAAATGAAGAAGCAGCTGTTGTCAGTAGGTATACATGGGCGGTAAGTGACTGTCAAGGTCCGTATTTTATAAAATAAATGTTCAGTACCTATTTCAATTTATTTTATATATATTATCTAAAGTTTCCATTCCTGGTTGCTACTCAGTAAGTGCTACAGGTAAGTGAATAAAGAATTAGTCTTTGCTGTGATGCCTCTTGTGTTCAACACGCCTGCCAACACATGGAAATGTTCACAAATGAAGAATGGATTACTGGGTGTGTTTATTGAAGGGCTGGCAGCAGCCACGGAACTATCCGAACATGAATCACCACCATCAGAAAGGGAGAAAGCAAACATGCCTCTATCTGACTGAAACCCACCGAACACCCCCACAGGGGAAACAGTTGCAATTCACCCCACTGAGAACAAAGGTGTATCAAAGTTAACAGTGCCTTCCACATGGCTGATTGTGTCAGCGCTGAGAGAAAAATTGCTCTCCCCACACAGACAGAAATCCATTCATGCCGAAAGGACCAGACTCTGTGGTAGTCTAATTCAGATGTCGAGCGCCGGTCATTAAGGTCAGTTTATGTGGAAAAAATGGCGGCCACCTCACTACCGCTGGGTCCTGCGGGCACCGCCATTTTGGGAAGGTCAGTCGTGCTGCCGTTGACTGTGCTCGCTCCAGATATTTAGATGAGGCAGATCGTAACGTCAATGAGTGTGGAACGCTGATTTGTCTATTGCATTCTTACATTGATTCCCCACTCCTGTGTTGTGAGGAACAGCCTGTTGGTAATGGATGGCCTTGTAGCTGTTATCATTTTAATCCAATGGCTTTGTACTGGAGCCAAGGTCAACTAAGAATGAGCCTGCAGTCCAGTCCCTTGCCCTTGTACTTCGATCCAGTCCTGCTGCTCTAATTCAGGTATTCTCCTACTCAAACAGTTCCAGGAGATTCCCAGAGCCTGCTGTCATTGTATTTATGGACAGAGGAGAGTCAGGCATCACCTCAGCCAACTCTCATCATTGCTAGTTTCAGAATGCATTGAACTGTATTTGCTAAATACAGATCCTGTGTGCTCTGACAATAAAGTAATTCAGGGACCTTTCCCGACTTTACAAAGCTTCCTGAAACTGTTCAGCCCCATTATTCTATTTTTGTAGCTCCGGTGCTGCATCATCTCAGTCCCAGCCATTTTGCTGATCACAGCACCCTGATGCAAAGGTATAATCACAGAAAACAGGTAAGGGAATGGTCAGTTAATACTAAAAGAAGCGGAGGACTAATGTACAAGAATCTTGCAATACGTGTTAAGGGTGATCATAGGCTAAAATAAAGATAAAGTTGTTTTTAAAATTTTTATTCTTTTTATCAAAAAACCTTTCTCCAGATCAGTAAATCCAACAAGGATTTTGAATACATTGATGCGAAGGATGAAGCAACATCAAATTGGATGAGGTGAGGCAAGACTGATAGCATACTGTGAGGATCACAAGACAGTAACAGATGAGGAAGATCATTTGTCGCATTTCATTTGATCATCCAGGACAATCTCCGCCCAACAGCCAGTCAGCCTCTCATTCTGGGTGGCTGTGGCCGGGAAACCGAGTACAACATTTTAAATCAGCTCTAGGCATTAAATTCAGCTGATCTCCGGGAAACCCGTATTTCTGGGTCTCTGCGTCCTTAGCACACTCTCCCCGTGCCACCTCCCTGGAAATATCGGGGACATTGGGCCGTAAATTGTGTCCTCTCCAGGTGTGTATGATGTGCGCATGTGCCTGAAGAGGCCCGGCAAGATCCGGGTTTAGGAACGTGAAGCTCATGTGTCTAAACCCCACACTTGCAATCTGTCAAAATTTCTGTTGACAGATCGCACGCATCCCGGGGAAGGGCCTTCGCGAGTGGAAAGTTGGGCTATTTACACACCTCCTGCCCAGCAACTCTCCTTAAAATTCTTACACCTTGAAAAAGGCTTGCTTTTACCAGCATAAGTTTTCAAAAATAGAAAAATTAAATTTTATCACTAATGTTTTATATTAAAAACTCTGTCCATTTAAGTAAGTTTATTTTTAATCGTATTAAAACATTTTTTTTAATTCAGAAGAACAATCCTTTTTCGAAACTATTTAATTCAATTTTGTGATATATTCACAGAGCACAAGCACACACAGCTTTCTAACATGGCAGGCAGCTCTCGGAAGTCTCCGGAACCTGCTGCTTCTGTTTAATTATTAACTCTGTAGTTGCAGTACACAATACGTCTACAGCAACAGAATGGAGCTACAAACATTACAAGCTTACAGACATTACACTTCTCCCTCCTTAATGAAGAAGTTATTGTAACATCATCATACATAACTTGCATTTTTATACATAATACAGGATATAGACTTATTTTTTCCATACTTACAAATTTAACTTGACTACTTGTTTTCTGTTTCGAAGAGGATACCTTCGCTCTCGAACAGAACCTTCCAAACACGGTGTTGAATCTAAACTCATTCGAGGCGCATCCTGAGGAACATTTTCCTCCACAGAATTTCCTTGATTTCCATTTGAACTCTCTCTAGCTTCAGACTGTTTGTTTTCCTGACTCGGACTCAGACTTAAATTCTGATGTTCTCTTGGATTTATTTCCAGTACATTGGATATAAGATATGCTACTGGTATATCAAAGCTATCTGATGAGTCAGAAATAATTGAATCATTCCCACCTTCAACTCCTTCCATGTCTGTCGGTAAAATATGATCAATGTGAACAAACCTAACCTGTCCATAATCAAACATCTTAACCAAATATGTGCGAGGACCACATATCTTCACTACTCTTCCTAGTAACCACATTAACCATTTATGGTGATGGTTTGTCACTCTCACATTCTGATTTAATTTCACATTTCTCTCTTTTACTCTATCTCTATCATGATTCTCTTTCTGTCTGTATTGTGTCTCTTCTACGGACTGTACCAAATTTGGTTTTAACAACGAGAATCTGGTTCATGGTTGCCATTTGAGAAACAACTCTGCTGGTGTTCGACCAGTAGTTGTGTGAGGAGTATTATGATACGTAATTAGAAAATTAGCCAATTTGTGGCCCAATGACAACTGTCATTTCTTTGGATTTGGATCTAACATTTATTTTATGAGGGCATGTTTTACAATTTGTACAGTGCGCTCTGCTGCACCATTCAAAGCAGGGTGGTACGGTGCAACCTTGGTGTGTTTCACACTATTTTTGCTTGTGAATTGTGCAAATTCTTCCGAATGAAATTGTGGTTCATTATCCAAAACAATTTCTTCTGGGAGACAAAATGAAGAAAATAAATTTTGCAAAATGTGCAATGTTTTACTTGTTGTTATTTTCCACATTAGAAACACCTCAACCCACTTCAAATGGCGATCACTCACAATGAACAATTGTTGTCCTTCTAACTCAGCAAAATCGATATGTAGCCTTTGCCACACCCAGGGAAGCCATTCCAATGCCTGTAATTGTACTGATGGTGGTTCCTTGCTTACCGATTGACATGTTGTACACTGACTCACGATGTACTCTGTATCTTTATCAAGACCTGCCCATCATAAATAACTGCATGCAAAACTCTTGGTCAAGCACTTTCCCAGGTGCTGGTCGTGGAGGTCTCCTAATAATTTGGACTTGAATTTATTTGGTATAACCACTCTTGCACCCCACATGATACAATCTTTATTGACTGATAATTAATTCCTACGAATGAAGAATGGATGAATATCTTTGTCTGTTACATGGTTTGGCCATTCATTTGCAATATAATCATACACCTTTGACATCACTGAGTTACGTTTGGTTGCTCTACCAATCTCTTCAGCTGTAACTGGCAGTTCATCAATGTATGAAAAATAAAACACTCCTTCCCTATTGGGTGTAACTTGTGATGGGGAAGGCAATCTAGACATTGCATCAGCATTACTGTAAGCAGCTGATCATCTGTATTCAATATCATATGTATATGCTGAAAAAATCAAAGCCCATCTCTGCATTCGGGCTGCAGCTAATGTTGGAACTGGGGATTTTGGATGGAGGATTGCTGTTAGGGGCTTATGGTCCGTAACAATGGTAAACTTATGACCATACAAGTATTTGTGGAACTTCTTGACCCCAAAAATTAATGCCAAAGCTTCCCTTTCGATTTGCGCATAATTATACTCACTGGCACTGAGAGTGCGTAAAGCAAACGCAATTGGTCCCTCCTCCCCACTACTTGATACATGAGAGATCACTGCCCCAACTCCATAAAGAGAGGCATCACATGCTAAGCTTAATCTCCTTAGATATGTCACAGTGAACTAACATGGTGCTCTCTACCAATTTGCTTTTACACTCTTCGAATACTGTATCGCATTCTTTTGACCACTTCCAATGGACCTGTTTTTTCCAAAGTTCATTCAGTGGATGTAATACTGTAGCCAAATTTGATAGGAAAATCCCATAATAGTTCAAAAGACCCAAGAATGAACGAAGTTCAGTGACATTTCTGGGAGCGGGTGCATTTCTAATTGCATCCAGTTTTCCCATGGTTAGATGCAAACCATCTTTATCTACTCTGTACCCTAAGTACTCCACTGAGTTTTGAAATAACTCACACTTACAAGCAGACACTCGTACTCTGTTTGAGGACTTCATTCAATATGTTCTGAATTTGCCTATTTGGCGCTGAAATTAGTCTGTCATCCAAATAACATACTACCCCTTCAATACCTTGCAAAATCTGGTTCATCACCCTTTGGAATATGGCAGGGGCAAAAGACACTCCAAACGGTATCCTGTTAAACTGATATAGGCCTAGATGAGTATTTATAGTCAAACATGACTTGGACTCCTCATCTAGTTCAAGCTGTAAGTAGGCATTCGTAAGATCCAGTTTTGAGAAAATCTGACCATCTGTCAGTGTTGTGAACAAATCTTCTATATTCGGCAATGTATTGGGTACATTACCCTCTAGAACCTGGTTTATAGTTACTTTATAATCACCACACAACCTTACCTTACCATCGGACTTAGGTACAACAACAATGGTGTAGCCCAATTACATTGTTGTATTTTATAAATAATGTGCTAAATCTCTAGTCTTTTGAATTCTTGCTCAACTTTCTCCTTGAGTGCATATGTTACGGAATGTGGCTTGTAGTAAACCGATCTAGCGTCCTTCTGTACCCTGACACTCACCGTGAAGCCTTGGATCAGACATCCCATTTTGCAGAACACCTTCAGATACTTCTTGATAACATCATCCGTTGATGTAAATCTCGCTTCCACATGGAAAATCTCACTCCAATCCAGCTTCAGTGATCTCAACCAATTTCTTCCGAGTAAGGCAGGCTTGTCTCCTTTAATTACTATTAGAGGCAAGTTCTGAATTGATCCTTATATTTCACCAGTACGGTGATACGACCTACCACAAGAATTTTCTCTCCCGAGTAGTCTCACAGCTCTATCTTGGCTTTCTCCAATGGGAAATCACGCAATTTGTCTAGGTATAGCAACTCCGGTACTACACTCACGGATGCATCCATGTCGATTTCCATTGGTATCTTGAATTCCGCAACATCTATGTGGATTTTGATAATTTCCGAATCGCTGTCCATTAACCTCCTGCTCCTGATGACATTTAACTCTAACATCTCCACGTCCTGTTGTTCTTCCATGCTATGTAGTCTCTGGGGATTTCTACTCATAGCTTTGAACGCTGGACTCATAGCTTTGAAAGCTGGTTTACCCTTCAGTCGGCATGCCTTCGCAAGATGCTCAGTCTTTCTGCAGAAGAAACACTCTACCTTCACATATGGACAACTTTAAGCAATGTCTTGTCCCAGGCACCTGTAGCATGACTTTGGTGCTCTGTTAGAATTTCCAGTTTCTTAGACTTTGGGCCCCCACCGCCTTTTAATTTGAATCTGCAGGCGATTCACCTCGGTTGACTGATGTCCGTACTTATTATATGAAATTTTCAGGAATATTGATCAGCCATGCCTATTGACCTTGCTGTTTGACAAACAATCTCAAAAGTCAAGTCATCCGTCGTCAATAACTTTCTTCTGATGGCATCATTTTTCACCCCACAAACAAAACGTTCCCTCAATGCTCGGTTTTGAAAGTTTCCGATATTATAGTGAATAGATAGCTTTGTTAATGCTACAATGTAATCACTGATACATTCATCAGTCTTTTGATTTCATATACCAAAACGATAGCTTTCAGCAATTTCTAATGGTTTGGGGTTATAGTGCTGCTCCAGCTTTGTTAAAATCTCTTTAAGCGTTGTTTCCTTTGGCTTGTCAGGCACAAGCAGATTATCAGCGTTTCATACAATGCTGGAGCTGCTTCCGTTCCAACACCGCCCGGTTCTGATCTGCATTCCCTGGAACTTCGATTATGTTATTTGCAGTGAAATACATTTCTAGCTGATCCACATACGCCTTAAACCTTTCCTGGTTGTGTTTATATTCACTTAAGTGTCCCATTACTGCTACGGGTGCTGCCATTTTAAACTCTGCAGTGCAGACAGTGCTTGTTTTTTACCTCGGATTTTGTAGCTTTTTCCAAAGACAGAGAAGCTTCCAAAGTCTCTCTGTTGGCTGGCTGAATCCTTTACCAACAAAATTTCAGCTTTAAATTATCCAAAAAATCCCATCTTGCCGCCAAATGTGATATATTCACAGAGCACAAGCACACACACCTTTCTAATATGGCAGGCAGCTCTCGGAAGTCTCCGGAACCTGCTGCTTCTGTTTAATTATTAACTCTGTAATTGCAGTACACAATACATCCACACCCACAGTGTGGAGCTACAAACATTACAAGCTTACAGGCATACAAATTTCAATTAATTTTAATTTTGGGAGGTTTTATTGTACATTAATGTTTTGTGTTTCTGTGTTTTTAGGGGTATTCCCATTGATAGTAATGGGAGCTTGTACAAATAGAACCCACCATTACTATCAATGAGAATACTCTATTATCATTGGTGGTCCAGGCACATGTGATCCCAGGTTGCCCGTACACTCAGGGGATGCATGGGCCTCTGCTCTGGGCTGCGCATCTAGGGCTCGGGTCGGAAGTGTTCATTCCTCCAGGACCACCAGGTACTTTCATTAAAAAAAATTTGGTTGGAAGTATCCGCCCACGGGAAGCCCCTTACCACAATTTCTGGCCTATTATTTTTTGCATCTACACTGAAGTGATTGATCTCTACTGAGATACTGCTCCCCACAGCAAGTTGAAATTTGTCCACGGCTGGGGACATGTCCTGTCATTATAAAACACTATGCTAATATAATTTTCATTCTTTAATCAATTCAAAATTTTAACTTATTTTTGGCCACTGAAAGGAAGAAAGACATGCATTTATATAGCACCTTTCATGACTACATGATGTCTCAATGCACATTGCAGCCAATGAAATACTTTTGGAGTGTAGCCACTATTGTAATGTGGCAATTGCGACAGCCAACTCCCCAAACAGCAATGATCAGATAATCTGTTTTTGTTCTGTTGATTGAAGGATAAATATTGGGTGTGACACCAGGTATAACTCCCCTGCTCTTTGAACTAGTGCCATGGATCTTTTATGTCCAATTAAGAGGGCAGAGAGGTTTATGTACTCAAGTTCCTGGAGTGGGATTTGAACCCACAACTTTCTGAATTAGATGCAAGTGTGCTACCCACGGAGCCACAGCACTTTACTATTTGTTTGTTATGTTCCAGATTTGTTAACTGTGCCAGAAAGGAGGAGGAACAGAACCTTGTAGCCTTTCAACACTGCGGCAAAATTTATTACCGAACCTGCAAGCCTGTTCCTCCTCGGTGTGAGCTGCTGGTCTGGTACGGTGATGAATATGCCAAGGAACCCGGTATCAAAAGGACCACAATGTGCATGGGAAAACAAGAACCAAAATGTAAGGATTCTGACCAAAATCCAAACTGTAGCCAAGGTATCATTTTTTTTGTTACAATCTCAAAGGTGATTGATAAAGTGCCACATAATAGACTTGTTAGCAAAATTGAAGCCCATGGGATCAAATGGGCAGTGGTAGCGTGGATCCGAAGATGGCTAAGAGACAGAAAGCAGAGAGTAGTGCTGAATGGTTGTTTATCAGACTGGAGGGAAGTATACAGTATTATCCCCAGGAGTCAGTATTAGGACCCCTGCTCTTTCTGATGTATATTAACAATCTGGACTTGGGTATTGGGGGCATAATTTCAAAGTTTGCAGATGGCACAAGTTTGGAAATGCAGTAAACAGTGAAGAGGATAGTCGAAGTGTTTAGGAAGACATAGATATACTGGTGAAATAGGGAGACACAGGGCAAATGAAATTTAATGCAGAGCAGTGTGAAGATATGCATTTTGGAGGGAACATGAGCAGAGACAATATAAATTAAATGATAAAATTGTAAAGTGGGTGCAGGAACAAAGACCTGGGGATTCACACACACAAATCTTTGAAGGTGACAGGACATTAAGGCTATTAAAAAATGATGTAAGACCCTAGGTTTTATCAATAGAGGCACATGCAAGGAGATTATGGTAATCCTGTAAAAAACACTGTTTAGACCACAGCTAGGGTATTGTGTCCAAATCTGCGCATCTCACTTTGGAAGGAATGTCAGCATCTTGGAGAGGTTGCAAAGGAGATTTACCAGAATCATACCTGGGATGGGAACCGTCGGCTATCTCAGAGCAAAGGATCTTCTGGGGAAGAGTGATCATAATATAATAGAATTTCGCCTTGGGTTCGAGAGTGAAATACTTAAATCTCAACCAGATGCTTTGGGGAAGAAATTGCCCCTCACCTGAAAGGGAGCACATGCACCCCCTTTTCGATGGGTTTTACCGCAGCTGCGGTTCAGGTTGACTCTTTCGGTAAATTCCGCTTTTTTAAAAATTTTGTTTTGATCCGGAAGTCAGGCATAATGGGAGGGCGGTAACTACACCTGAGGGGAAAAATGTGGCGGTGACAGCAGCTGAGGTGCAGAAATTGGGTGTGGTGCCGATTCACTGCCACGATGGCATCATCATGGCACTGCGTCACCACAGCTCTCCCCTTCACTTAAAGGGGACACCCTCTGCTATATTTAAACTTGGGCCCATTGGGCTACCAGGGAGGGTTTTGGCTGGGTCAGCCGCCTGGTGCTCTGTGGCAGCCTGGCCGAACCTGGTGGCGTAATTGGCGGGCTGCCATGCCAGTCGGCCGACAAAAAAAACATGGTGGCAGCGGCAGTGAGCCGTCTCCTTTAAGGGAAGCCACACGGCTGCTGCAAATGGCCACAGCCTCAATGGACACCGCTGGGCAGGCCGAAGATTTTCCCAGGGGAATGTCATGGACGTGGGGTTCGATCACCAGTGCGCACGGTGATGACGTGCTTAACACCAATCGGCAGCAGAGGAGCGGTAAGGGGGTGCGATTGGGACACCGACGGGAAAACTCGGGAGGGCAATTGGGACTTATTCCACCAAAAGTCGGCGGCCACTCCACGCTTCTGCATGGCCTCCGATTTATGGTGGTAACAAGCCTGAAGGAAAGGGGCAATTTTGACTCCTTTATAAGGGGCAAGTTGGCTCAGCTCGATTGGGAAATTAGATTACAAGGTACGATGGTAGATAAGGAGTAGCAAACATTTAAAGAAATATTCCAAAATGCTCAACAAATATACATCCATTGGTAATTTAAAAACTCCTTTTGAAATGTGACCCATCTGTGGTTAACTATTGAAGTTAAGGATAGTACTAGATTAAAAGAGGAGGTTTATAATGTTGTGAAGAATAGTGCTAAGCCTAAGGATTGGGAGAGCTTTAGAAATCAGCAAAGGATGACCAAAAAATTGATAACTGCCCTGTTCTTCCAAGAAATCGTGCCCCAGGATCTTTGGGCTAAAAATTCATCAACCTTGCGCAAGGTTTTTTGGCGATATTTCGCCATTTTTGGCGGAAAACAGTGTGGCAGAAAATTCGGTGAAGTCTTGCGGCGACGGTAGCTTGCAAGCACAGTGGGGTCAAGGGCTGTTTTTTTGAGGAAGGCGGCAGATTTGAAGGAGAGAGGGACAGTACCTGAGGAGAGAGAACCATTAACAATGTCGGCTAACATGGAAGCCAGAAAAGCAAGTTGGATAGTCAGCAGTTTAGTGGGAATAGGGTCAAGGGAGCAGGAAATGGGTCTCATGGACGAGATGAGCGTGGAGAGGTCAGGAGGGTAGATCAGAGAGAAACTGGAGAGAGATGTGAGTTCAGGGCTCGGGTAGGGAGGAACCTCAGAGGAGTTTTGTCCCGGTGGGCCAGGGGAAGGAAGGGAACTGACACATGCAGCTAATCGGATGGTCTAAATCATTGCGACAAAGAAGTCCATGGGCTCCTCACACTTGTTATTAGAGGTGAGTGTGGTGGAGACAGGGGAGAGGGGTTTAAGAAGATGTTTAGCAGCAGAGAGTAATCGAAAAGTTAAGGATCCTATGGCACAACTTGTGGCATAACTAAAACCACCTTTCTCCACCTCCAGAACATTGATGGTCTCCGCCCCTGCCTCAGCTCATCTGCTGCTAAAACCCTCATCCATACCGTTGTTACCTCTAGACTTGACTACTCCAGCGCACTCCTCGCTGGACTCACACATTCTACCCTACGTAAACTTGAGCTCATCCAAAACCCGCAGCCCGTGTCCTAACTCGCACCAAGTCCCACTCACCCATTACCCTTGTGCTCGCCGACCTATTTTGGCTTCCGGTTAAGCAATGCCTCGATTTGAAAAGCCTCATCCTTGTTTACAAATGGACGCGTTTATTTGTACTGTAAAAATGGTCACCCTTGTCTCTGATTGGTCCCCTTGGAGGATAAGCCTCACCCTGAAGTTTCTCTGGAATGTGTAACTGGGACTGCCCAGCCCAAGTTCTCACTGATTTCACAAATTGTAACTCAATCCACTTTGACTTCCAGAAGCCACAGAGGTTAGATCTCCCCAGAAGCCACCAAGTGTCAGCTGAACTCCCTTACCCCAACATAAGTGCTGGCTCCCCCAGCCAAAGTCACTTACCCCCAGTGCAAGTGCTGCCTCCCCTCCCCCCACCTTAGATGGGGTATTGTGTGTGGATTGTTAACAGGTTTATTGGGTATGAAGTGAATAGTGACAGTGTCGTAACTTCTGGATTGGAAGGTCCTCTCTCCCCTCCGATCCCACCGTGTCTCTTTCTTCCCCCACCTCCCCTCCCCTTCAGGCTCTCTCTCTCCCTCCCCCCCAGACCCTCTCTCTCTCCTCTCCCTCCCCCAAGGCTTTCCCTATCTCCCCTCCAGGTTCTCTGTCTCTCCCCCAGGCTCCGTCTCTCTCCCCCCCGCCCCCAGGCTCTCTCTCTCTCTCTTTCTCTCTGCCACCCCACAACGTCCCTCCCCGCCCAGGCTCTTTCTCTCTCTCATTCTCTCTCTCTCTCCCCGCCCCCCCCCCCCCCCAGCTCTCTCTCTCTCTCTCTCTCTCTCCCCACCCCACCGAGTCTCTCTCTCTCTCTCTCTCTCTCTCTCTCTCTCTCTCCGCGCCCTTCCCCCGCCCCCCCAGGCTCTCTCTCTCCCCCCCAGTCTTTCCCCCACTACTCTCACAGGCTCTCTCCCCCCCCCCCTCCCCTCTCCTCCCGCCCCAGCCCAGGCTCTCTCTCCCCCCATCCCCCCAGGCTCACTCTCTCTCCCTATCCTCCCCCCCCACCCCGCCAGGCTCTCTCTCTCTCCCCACCCCCCCAGGCTCACTCTCTCTCCCTATCCCCCCCCCACCCCGCCAGGCGCTCTCTCTCTCCCCACCCCCCCAGGCTCACTCTCTCTCCCTATCCCCCCCCACCCCGCCAGGCTCTCTCTCTCTCCCCACCCCCCCCAGGCTCGCTCTCTCTCCCCACCCACCCACCCCCCAGGCTCTCTCTCTCTCTCCCCCCCCACCAGGCTCTCTCTCCCCCGCCTCCCCCCCACCCCCAACCCCTGGCTCTTTCTCTCTCTCTCTCCCCCAGTCGCTCAGAGCCCCACGGAGGATCAGAGCCCGGTCAGTGGTCGCTCGGGGAATGTGGTCAGACTGATTGCAGGGTCCTACTTCCGGTTCGGGGCCGCACGTGCAGTCTTGGCACTTCCAGTTTGGGCGTGAGGCATCAGAGGCAGAGTCTTGACAGCACGCATGCAGAAGGACAGAAAAAGTACAGTGCAAATAGTCAATCCCTTAACAATTCCCTCCATGGCCTCGCCCCTCCCTATCTCTTTAATCTCCTTCAGTCTCACAACCCCCCAAGATGCCTGCACTCCTCAAATTCTGTCCCATTGATCATCCCTGGTTATAACTGGTCAACCATTGGTTTCCTGTACCTGGGCCCCAAGCTCTGGAACTCCTTCCCCTGCCCAAACCTCTCAGCCTCTCTTTCCTCCTTGAAGACGCTCCTTAAAATCTATTTCTTTCACCAAGCTTTTTGTCATCTGCCATAATTTCTTCTTATGTGGCTCGGTGTTAAATTTGTTTGTTTTATCTTAACTTATCCTGTGAAGCACCTTGGGATGTTTTATTATGTTAAAGCCGCTATATAGATACAAGTTGTTGTTGTTGCCCACCTGACAGAACAGACAGGGCCTCGGCTTAATGTCTCATCCAATAGACAGCACCTCCGACAGTGCAGCACTCACGCAACCTTCTGACTCAGGCGAGTGTGCTACCCACTGAGCCACAGTTGACACTGAGGAGAGACTGAGTAGATTGGGTCTGTACTCTCAGGAGTTTAGAAGAATGAGAGGTGATCTTGTTGAAACATTTCAGATTCTGAGGGGGAGTGACAGGGTAGATGCTGAGAGGCAGTTTCTCCTGGTTGGAGAGTCGAAAATTAGGGGGCACAGTCTCAGGATAAGCAGGCGACCATTTAAGACTGAGATGAGGAGGAATGTCTTCAGAGGGTTGTGAATCTTTAGAATT
This sequence comes from Pristiophorus japonicus, assembly GCF_044704955.1. Lineage (NCBI taxonomy): Eukaryota > Metazoa > Chordata > Chondrichthyes > Pristiophoridae > Pristiophorus > Pristiophorus japonicus. Next base: position 467,416 of record NW_027253827.1, on the reverse strand, counting down.
CTCTACCCCAAAGGTGAGTCATTGAGTATATTCAAGGCTGAGATAGATGTTTTAATCCAGGGGTTTCAAGGGATGTGGAGATCGGGCAGGAAAGTGGAGTCCAGATCGAAGATCAGCCATGATGTTATTGAATGGAGCAGGCTGGAGGAGCCGAATGGCCGACACCTGATCCTAATTCTTATGTTCTTATGTTATGTGTAGAGACGAAAGAAGCTGAGGTATTTCTCCTTATAGCAGAGAAGGTTAAGGGGAGCATTATTAGAGATGTTCAAAAATGTGTGGGTTTTAATAAGACTAGATAGAGAGAAATTGCTTCCACTGGCAGGTGTGTCAATAACCAGAGGACACAGGGAATAGACAAAAAAGGTCATGGGAGATGAGGAACAATCTTTTTGAGTTGTTAGGATCTGTAACGGACTGCCTAACAGAGTGGTGGAAGTAGCTTCAATAGTCACTTTCAGAAGTGAATTGGATATATACTTGAAAAGGAAAACATTGCAGGACTATGGGGAAGAGTAGGGGAGTGGGACTGATTGGATAGCTCTGCAAAGAGCCAGCACAGACATGATGGTCCAAATGGCCCCCTACTGTGCTGTGTGATTCTATGATCATTGACTGACTGTGACTTTTATTTTGTAATAGGGGATAGAGAGCAATGAAAGATTCAGGTATAACTAAGTTTGTACAGGCTTTACCGGCTCCCAGTATCCCGACCTGGACAGTAGTTGAGGCGGTATCATTGCCCTTAGTACTCTTGGACTGGGAAGGGGTGAATTCAGCAAGTGATCCCTCTCCTGATCCCTCTACAGTGACTCTTTGGTGTGAATTATCCTCAGTCACTAGCACTGTTGTCTCTGAGACAAAGGATGATCCCACACAATAGGCACTGAGGTCAGGAACTGCTCCCTTAAATATCATCCGGCTACTTTTCAGCTTAAGAAACAATTGCATCATATCGGCCTTTTGATGTGCTCGGGATGTCCCAAAGTTCTTTAGAGGCAATGACTTACTTTTAGAAGTGCAATCACTGTTGTTATGTGGCTAATGCAGCAGCAGTTTGCACACAGCAAGATCCCACAAACAGCAATGAGATAAATGGTCTGGTGATGGGATTGTTCTTGTCCAACTTAACAGGCAGACAAGAAAGACTTGCATTTATATAGTGCCTTTCACGACCAGCGGACATCTCAAAGCACTTTTCAGCCAATGAAGTACTTTTGGAGTGTAGTCACTGCTGTAATGTGGCAGCCAACTTGTGTACAGCAAGCTCCCACAAACAGCAATGTGATAATGACCAGATAATCTGTTTTTGTTATGTGATTGAGGGATAAATATTGGCCAGGACACAAGGACAAAGTTCAGCACGGTTTGAAAGATGACACCTCTGACAGTGCAGCACGCCCTCAGTACAGCAAATGTTGCAAATGTCTGAAACTTCTGTCCCTGTTGTTTCAGGCACCAGCTGTTTATGATTCTGCCATCCCCATTTGCAACATTTAATCATTCCTGCCTTCCACCCGATCACAGACCGTCCCTTTTGTTCATTCCTCCCCTCCCCCCTTTCCCTGCCTCTGCACCTGCTTCAAACCTGTTACATCTCTGACATTTCCAGTTCTGACAAAGGGTCTCAGACCTGAAACGTTAACTGTTTCTCTCAGCACAGATGCTGCCTGGCCTGCTGAGTGTTTCCAGCATTTTCTGTTTGTGTCCCCTCTCTCATTCTCCCTTCCACACCTTGGTCCCGTCATTCCCCCATTCTCTAACCTTGCTTGACTTGAGACTGCCCAATGCCAGGGAAAATAGACTACTTATTATATAGTTAGTATCCATTTTACGAGTTTTATACATATAAATATTTTTTGAATATTGATATTATTAGAAAATTTAGTTGGAGTCGCTCAAGCTGAATAATTGAGCATTTATAAAGATACAATGAGCATCATTGCACTGTTGGGGTCACTGGCAACTCCCAGCCAGCTCCCCTGCTCTTTTATTCAACACTTGCTGTTTAATTTTCTTTCCCCTGTTTTAACAAAGCTGATTTTCACACTGGTTTATAACAATACTGAAAAGATTATTGATGTACACCTTGTTCCTTGGAGGATTTCACAGACTGAATACATGAACCATGAAACATTAGACAGTAATCTTTAAATGGACATGCCCTATTGATGATCCTCCACCACTTCTTCCACAGGAGGTGGCTCTAAATTCACAAAATTAACATCTTAAGAGCCCTGCTTTAATACTGAAATAATCATCATTTGTACTTCCAAAAGAAACTTCGAGATGTTTCAATACACTGACAATTTCTCTTTCTTCCTTCTCCAGCAGGACAACAAGTGCACCGAGATGAGTGCCATCCTTGCCCTCATTGCAATGTTGCTTTTACTTCTGCACATTTTCTCCAGAAGCACATCAGAAGACATCCTGAATCGGGTGGGCAGATTTCAGCCGGACAATCTTCTCCACCGAGTATAAAATATCTTTTGCAATGGGAAAGTGGGCAGCGATCGTTTACACAATCTGTCCAAAGCAGAGAATATAAAAAAATCAGGAGATCTTCACCTACACCAGCGGATCCACACAGGAGAGGCCGTATAAATGTACGGAGTGTGGAAAGAGTTTCACAGTGTCAGGGTACCTCCATAAACACCAGCGGATCCACACAGGAGAGAGACAGTATAAATGTACTGAATGAGGAAAGAGTTTCACACGGGCAGGGCACCTCCATAGACACCAGCGGATCCACACAGGAGAGAGGCCATATAAATGTACGGAATGTGGAAAGAGTTTCAGTGTCAGGGCGCCTCCATAGACACCAGCGGATCCACACCGGAGAGAGGCCGTTTAAATGTAGAGAACAGTAACTAATTTATAATTTTACTGAGTTTGAATTTTTTTTCTATTTGAATGGCCTTCAATAATCACTTGTTACCTCAAACATTGCTCATATTTATACTTCTTACCTTTCACTCTTTATGATAATATTTGTGTGGATTAAGAATGAATATAAGGGTACATTCCATGATTGCTCACTGCCAGTGAGGGTTGGGGATTTGGGGCGATGGTGTTGTAGTCTAATGTTTGATCCTCTCGCTCTAAAATTGTATCTTCTACTGGGATTTCAAGATGTTCCTCTGATATAAACTGCAGCAACTGCAGAATGTGTTTAATCTCCGAGAGTCTTTGTCCCACTGAGCTGTCACAGCCCCTTTATTCTGATGGTGACAGATCGCTGGGATCGACGCTGTCTTTCTGCAGTCTGGTTAGATCTGTGTTGGTAAAGTTGTCCATCACAATATATACTGTGGGCGAAATTCATGCCCATCTGAAACGGGTCGCTCCTCCCGTTTTTGTTGTCCAATGGATGCGGTGGCCCTTCTTGCGAATTTCAGCTCTTTGTTGTTTTTTTCGAGCGGGGCAGAAGTCGGTCATAATGGGGTTGGAAGTGGGGGCGGGAACGGAGTCTCCGTTACTGTCAGTCATCAGCATCGGGCTGGTGACATCATCTCGCTGTGCGTCACATCTCTCTCCTTCAGTTAAAGGGGAGGGCCGCTGCGAGCTCGGCATCTTTTTACGTTGGGTCCACTGTGCCCACCAGGGAGGGTTTCGGCCTGGTCAGTGGCCTGGTACCCAAGAGCGGGTGCAAGGCTGCCTGCTGGCGGGCTGGCCGAACCCGGGGGTACAATTTTCGGACCGATCTAGCAGTCGGCCGGGGAAAAAAATAAGATGGCGGCCGTGGCAGTGCGCCCTCCCCTTTAATGGTGGCCGCGCCGCAATTTGAAACACAGTGCACTGACAGAAAAAGCTGTCGAGGGCACTGACCGGGGGCCGGAAGACTTTCTCACCTGAATTTTGCATCTGGAGCTTGTCAGCCTTTGTCGGGCCCTGAGTCTGTTCAATGGTTGTGCCCCAGGTCTGTTATTTGTGGCTTTTGTGTGAGGTGATGGGCTAAAAGTAATCCTGCCAGCTCCTGTCTCCTCAGGATATTTTGTTACTTTTCTTGTCATAAATAAATTATTGACCCAATGACCAAACTCTGAAACACAATTTATGAACTGAATGTCCCTCATACGGTTGACAATCCGCCCGCGCAGCCGCACACCACCTTCCCCCTCCTGCAGCCTCCCGCTTTCTGCCCGTTGCCCGGCGACGCCGCCTCTATTTATAGCGCCCACCTCCCCCCCGGGGCGGGGCATTGGAAGGGCGACACGTGCCTTGTTTCAAAGGGCTCGCGCTCTGCCTCCCTGGGAGGCAACATGACAGGAGAAGTGCTCTCAGACGGCACAACCACGGCCCCATTTGCCATCTCAAATGGAGCGAAACAAGGGTGTGTACTCGCTCAAGTTCTGTTCAACCTATTCTTTACCTGCTACTTGAACTATGCCATAAAAGACTTGGGGCCCAAGTTTCGGGCCGCGCCTAGAACGGCGCAGCACCGACCTGGACGCCTGTTTTTCGCGTCACAAAATGTGCCTAAAAAAACCTTACTGATTCTCCGACTCCCTGCTGGGCCTCTGGAGCCGGCCGCAGTGCAGCACGAGCTGTAGGGGGCGGAGCTCGGTCCCTGCGCTGAAAACCTTGCCGGGACCTCTGCACATGCGCACTACAGTGGGCGCGCATGTGCAGTAGCTCCAGGTGCCCAAAACTGTGTGGGAGGGGCCTGAAGCACACAGCCCCTAGCCCTGGCCAAATGGCCTCACTGGGGCTGCGTGCATAAGGCTGCCTACCACGCCCAGCTCCTGCTTCCTCCCGACCCGACTCGACTCCCGCTTCCCCCCCTGCCCCCGGACTGGACCCGACCCCGACACTGTCCCGACTCCCGCTTCCCCACCCCCCCCACCACCTCCGGACCGGACCCGGCCCGACCCGACCCCCCGGACTGGACCCGACCCGCGCTCCCACCCCCCGACCCGAACCGAATCGATCTCCCTCCCACCACCCCCCCGAACTGACCCGCGTTCTCTCCCTCCTCCCTCCCCCGACCCGACCCGTGTTCCCGACTGCCCCTCACCCCCCCCCCGGATCGGACCCGACCCGACCTCCCTCTGCCCCCCCGACCTGACCCACGCTCCCGACCCCGACCCGCGCTCCCCCCGACCCGACCCACGCTCCCGACCCCGGACCCCGCACCCGACCCCGGACCCCGCACCCGACCCGACCCAACGCCACCTACCTTTAAATCTGGTGCTGGGGACGGGCCCTGCCGGGCCCAGCCCGTTCAGCCTCCCTCCCCCTTCTCCTTGCCCCCCCTTCTCCTTTCCCTTCCTTCTCCTTTCCCCCCCTTCTCCTTTCCCTTCCTTCTCCTTTCCCCCCCTTCTCCTTTCCCCCCTTCTCCTTTCCCCCCTTCTCCTTTCCCCCCTTCTCCTTTCCCCCCTTCTCCTTTCCCCCCCTTCTCCTCTTCCCCCTTCTCCTTTCCCCCCATTCTCCTCTTCCCCCTTCTCCTTTCCCCCTCTTCTCCTCTTCCCCCCTTCCCCTTCTCCTCCTCCCCCCTTCCACTTCTCCTCCTCCCCCCCTTCCACTTCTCCTCCTCCCCCCTTCCTCTTCTCCTCCCCCCTCCCCCTTCTCTCCCCTTCCCCCCTTCTGCCCCATCCCTCCCCCTCTGCCTCCCTTCCCCTTTGCCTCCCTCCCCTTGCCCCCCCTCTCCCTCTCCCTCTACCCCCCTCCTCCCCTCACTGTCAGAAACACAGACACTGACAGACAGAGAGATAGAGACACTGACAGAGACACACTGGCGGGGGGGGCCGTCCCAGCACACTGTTGGAGGGCTCCGGTGCTGCAGTCGGTAAATAGAAAATGTTTTATTTATTGATTTAAAAAAAATTATTTCTTATTAATTTTTTTGGATTGATTTATTGGTTGATTTATTGATGTTTTTATCATTTATTATTGATGATGGCTCTTTATTTGTAAAACTGAAGTGTTTAATGTTTGTAAACTTCCCTTTAAACCCCCCCCTCCCCCCATTCCCTACGCCTGATTTGTAACCTACGCCTTATTTTCTAAAGTGTAGACAAGGTTTTTTCGAGCGTACAAAAATCTTCACTTACTCCATTCCAAGTTAGTTTGGAGTAAGTTTTCACTGCCGAAACTTTGAAAACAGGCGTAAGTGGCCGGACACGCCCCCTTTTGAAAAAAAAATTCTGTTCCAAAGTGAAACTGTTCGAACTGACTAGAACTGGAGCAAACTAAATGCCGAGAATTTGAATTTCTAAGATACTCCGTTCTACACCAGTTGCTCCAAAAAATCAGGAGCAACTGAGGCCGAAACTTGGGCCCTTGGAGTTTGGGGTCTACCTGAAATATCGATTAGATGGTTCATTGTTCGTCCACCGCCGCCTTGCTGCAAAGACCAAAGTACGGAAACAACTCATCCTAGAGGCACTCTTTGCTGACGACTGCGCCCTTATGGCACACAAGGAGAGTGACCTACAATTCATACTCAGCAAATTTGCTGAGGCAACAGAATTGTTTGGCCTAACCATCAGCCTTAGTAAAACCGAGGTTCTCTATCAGCCTGCCCCTGGGCACCACAGCACCTGCTCCCACAGTCTTCATCGGCAGTATACAACTAAAGTCAGTGGACAGGTTCAAGTACCTTGGCAGCACCATGTCAAGTGATGGGTCCTTGGACAAGGAGATTGATGCAAGGATCTGTAAAGCCGGCCAGGCACTTGGTCGCTTGCGCACTAAAGTGTTGAGTCACCACCACATCCGACTGTCAACTAAACTGTTGGTGTATAGAGCAGTCGTTCTCTCATCTCTCCTTTATGGATGTGAGACCTGGACACCCTACAGGCGTCACATCAAAAAGTTGGAAGCTTTCCATATGCGCAGTCTCAGATCTATATTCCACATAGGCTGGCAAGATCGGGTTTCAAACTTTGAGGTTCTGGAGAGAGCACAATCAACTAGCATCGAGGTGATGATCATGCGAGCCCAGTTCCGGTGGGCTGGACATGTCATCCGCATGGATGAGTCAAGGATCCCTCGTCAGCTTCTTCACGGCGAGCTCTGAGAAGGTCAAAGACACCAGGGGCGCCCCCGCAAGCGCGACAAAGATTGCATTAAGGCTAACCTCCAGTACTGTGGCATCCGAACAAAGGATCTCGAGAATACAGCAGCTAATAAAATCCAGTGGCGAATCCTCACAAGGACTGCCTGCCAGACCTTCGAAGAAAGCCGATGTCAACGCCTGCGGGACACTAGAGATAGACGACATCAGGTGGCAGTACTGTCAGCATCAGGCACATCGAACTTCCCTTGTCCGACATGCAAGAGACTATGTGCATCCAGAATTGGTCGATACAGCCACTTGAAGACATATGTCATTGATGATTAGCACATCAATGTCTATGTTGGATACGACAGACTACCAAGAAGAAGAAGCTTGATGAATGCTCTTTTGCTGTGTTCCTTGAAGTTAGCAAACTGATCTCGACTATGATGTTGGGGTGAGTGTGGATAGTGTCACACTGAGGGGGAGGGATCGGAGGCATTCACTATGAGTGTCCTGGAACAACTGGCTCAAAAACAGCAGTGCCAGAAAACCTGCTGTAAGTTGTTTGACTACAATTAGCTGGGAAATGTTGCATGTGAGAGAAAGAAGGTGAGGATGAATCATTTAGAAATGGGGTGGTGTGTGGGAGCATTTTAGCCATTTTGTTTTACCTTCTCAGACACCCTCTGGAGCATGGTAGCGCCAACACTGATTGTCGAAGGTCTTGAGACAACTTCCCTTCAAGACCATTCAACATCACGTTGCTATGATATTGATGGCCCCCAATAAAGGCTGGCTGTGCCGGCCCATTCAAGTGGTGTGGAGGGTATTCTTTTAAAGATTGGGTGATCTGACAGCGGAGCTAATCTTACATTTGTAGAGCCCTAGTTTGTAAAGATTACAGATTTAATGCCAAGATGTATCAGAAATGTCACTTATTTTGTCAGCAGATTCTTGAGAAGCTTAAAGACATTGCCGTTTATCTTTCCAAAGATGATTGGGCAGAGCTCAGTGAGTGAGTAGACATCCGATATAAGAATGGTATGGAGAAAAAGCAGGAAAGGGGTACGGAGGTGAATGATCAGCCATGATCTTATTGAATGATGGTGTAGTCTCGAAGGGCTGAATGGCATAATCCTGCACCTATTTTCTATGTTTCTATGTTTCTATTACACCCAAGTGGACTTTCTCCCCATATGTGGTTCGACATTTTGGTTGTGATTTTCCATTTCACCGCTGTGGACACACATTAGGAATGTATAACGTGAAATGCAGAACCTCCAACCTGTGATTCACTGACTATTAATTTTATTGCCTTGAATAAAATCCTGTCTGTGTGTTGGTCGGCTCGTGATGTGGGGATGAGCTGATTCGGATCTCCACTGACTATCAGATCACCTCCTATTGTATCCGTGTGGCTTGTCCCCCACTCTTTGTGCAAAATCAAGAAATGATTGTCAATAAAAATAAAATGAAGAATAAAAATAGTAAATTTTGCAATAGGGAGGTGAACTCTACATCTCAGATACCATCAAGGACCCTCCTTTCCCTCGGTACTGAGAGTGACCGTCAGCTGTCACAATGTAAATAGCAATCTGCGGCATAATAGTGAAAAACTACTGGGAGAACTCGGCTCTTAAAGGTCCTGGGAGGAGGGATGTGCTCCCAGCATCCCAACATAACATAAATGCTCCTTTGCATCTGATCAGTAAGGGCTGGATTTAATTCCAGATGCCATTGATGAAGGAAAGCCTCTGTGCTGCTCTTACCTGATATTATTCTAAAATGGTTCGATTCAACAGATGCCTCACATCAGTAAGTTAAGGCAAATTAAATACAGGGAATGATCAACAGCAGGTGATTGGAATATTTACATTTTTACAGGATTGAATGTACCTAAACCAGCATTCATGACAAGACCCAGCAGAGGGCTGCAACCCCGTGTGTATGAATCTAGTGACTCAGATGAGGATTGGACGCCTAAACTTCTTGTGAACAACCCAACAAGTCAATTGGATGTGTTTTATTTGTTAAAGTATTAAATGTAGTTTTTTACCACCCTGATTATAGCAGCTGGGACATGTATTTTGTCAGGATGTAGTTACTTTGATGTTTTGGAGAGCAGGAAAGATAAAGTAAATTGTCTGTGTGATATATTCTTTACGACATCACAAACACACACAGAGTACAAGGTGGCTCCTTTCGATCATGTGATTTTTATTGTATTTACAGCAGCAATTGCATTACCACAGTAGTCCACTAGGTGGAGCAGTAGTTGACTAGGTGGAGCTCTATATTACACTCTCCCTCTTTAATGAAGAAGCAATCATAACAAATAATCATCAAAAATATCTTGCATGGTTATACATAACAAAATATCTGGACTTATTTTGCCATATTTACAAATCAAATTTGACCACATGTTATTTGTTTCGAAGAGGATATCTTCGCTCTCGAACAGAACCTTCCAAACTTGGTATCGAACTTACTCCTTCTAGGTTGAGCATGAAGATAGTTTTCCTCCAAGGGTAACCTGTGATCTCATCATCATCGGCAGTCCCTCGAATCAAGGATGACTTGCTTCCACGTCAAAAAGTTCACAGGTATTTCAATGAAGGACCTAAAATTCCAGGTCCCGAATTAAATCTTGACGGGTGGAAGATGCCTGTGCGTGGATTTTTTTTAAAGTGCGGCGCCCGTTGCACACCAGCCACCACATGGGCTTGACAGAGCTAGGCCTTAGTCCAGTGGCAAGGATTAACCAAGACAACTAGAGACCTGCTCTGCTGCATGGACCTAGTGCACACACATAATCGCTGTGTGGACTGGCCCATGCTGCCCCTGGGGCCTTGCATCTTCTGGGCCTCGAACTCGCACCTCTCCTGGGCCCCGATCACATCTCTCTGCAATCTCTCGCCGTTCCTTCTCGCTGACCTCACCGTTCCTGCTGTATCTGCCCGTGCTCCAATCACCGACCTGGATCTTGGTGACGTTACTCTTTGCTACAGTTGCTCTCCTGCTCCAACACGTGCTGCTCCTTGGAGTGGTATGCCGCCACGTTGCTCCTTCCGCTCCCCGGCCTGCTCCGCTGGTGCTGTCCACAACTGCAGACTGTTTGTCTGCCTGACTCGGACTCAAACTTAACTTCTGACTTTCTCTTGGATTTGGTTCTAATAAATCTGATGTTGGATTTTCTACTGGTACTCTACTTGTCACGAGACTATCTGACTCATCAGAAATAATCAAAACATTCCGACTTTAAAATCTTTCTATATCTGTAGATAAAATACGATCAATGTGAACAAACCTAACCTTTCCATGATCAAACATCTTGACCAAATATGTGCAAGGGCCACATATTTTCACTACTATTCCTGGTTACCACTTTAACCATTTATGGTGATGATTCTTCACTCTAACCTTCTGATTCAATTTCACATTTCTCTCTCTTACTCTACTTCTAGCATGATTCTCTTTGTCTTGTTTCTCTTTTACTAACTGTGCCACATTTGGCTTTGAGCTAAAACTTAGTTTGTGGCTGTCATTTGAGAAACAACTCTGCTGGTGTCCTACCAGTAGTTGTATGAGGAGTATTACGATAAGCAATTTGAAAATTTGTCAATTTGTGGTCCAACGAAAATTGTCATTTCTTTGTATTTGGATCCAACATTTGATTGATGAGGGCATGTTTTACAATTTGTACTGTGCACTCAACTGCAGAATTTGAAGCAGGGTGGTACGGTGGAACTTTGGTATGTTTCACACCATTTCTGCTCATGAACTGTGCAAATTCTTCTGAACAAAATTAAAGCTCATTATCAGACACAATTTCTTCTGGGAGGCCATATGAAGACAATAATCTTCACAATTTGTTTAGTGTTTAACTTATTTTTCACAGCAGAAACATCTCAAATGTCTGTCAATCACAATGACCAATTGCTGTCCTTCTAGCTCAGCAAAATCTACATGTAACCTTTGCCACACCCTGGGAGACCATTTCCATGGCTGTAATGGTACTGATGGTGGTTTCTTGCTTACCGATTGATATGTTGTACACTGACTAATGATGTACTATATATCGTTATCTAAACCTGGCCACCATAAGTAACTGCATGCAAAATTCTTTGTCAAGCACATTCCCAGGTGCTGGTCATGAATATCTCCTAATAATTTGCACCTGAATTTTTTTGGGATAACGACTCTTGCACCCCACATGATACAATCTTTATCCACTGATAATTAATTCCTATTAACACTGTATGGATGAATATATTTCTCTGATACCTGGTTTGGCCAGCCATTTGCTATGTAATCATACACCTTTGACAGACCTGGGTCACATTTGGTTGCTCTACCAATCTCTTCAGCTGTGGCTGGCAATTCATCAATGTATGAAAAATAGAACACTTCTTCCCGATTGGATGTAACTTGTGATGGGGATGGCAACCTGGACGTAGCATCACCATTACTATCTGACTTAGATACAACAAAAATAAGTTTAGCCCAATTACTTGGATCTACCTGAGAGATAATGTTCTTAGTTTCTCGTCTTTTGAGTTCTTGATCTACTTTCTCCTTGAGTGCGTATAGTACGGGACGTGGCTTGCAATATACTTGTCTTGCTTCCTTCTGTACCCTGACAATTATCTTGGATTGGACTGCCTGTTTCCGGGAACACCTTCTGACACCGCTTGATAATATCATCCTTGGATGCAAATCTCATTTCAACACGAAAAATCTCATTTCAATCCAGCTTCAGTGATTCCAACCAATTTCTACCTATTAAGGCAGGCGTGTCCCCTGCCACTACAAGAGAGGCAAGCTCTGAAACTGATCTTTGTATTCACCAGTACGGTGATACGTTCTACAACAGGGATTTTCTCTCGAGTAGCCTCGACTCTCATTCTTCGACTTCTCCAGTGGAAACTCACTCAAGTTGTTTAGATATAGCGATTCTGGTCATTCGCTCATGGATGCACCAGTGTCGAGTTCCTTGTGTATCCTGTTCTTGCAATGTCTACTTGGATGATAATACTTCGTGAATGGTTGTTAGATAACCTTGTGCTCCTGATGACGTGTATCTCAAGAATGTCCTCATCCTGTTGCTTCTCTTTAATGCTATGTAGTCTCGGGTGATTTCTACTTATGGCATTGAAAGTTGGTTAACTCGTCAGTCGGCATGCCTTCGCAGGATGCCCAGTTTACCGATAGTTCAACTTCAATTAACTGTTACCCTGGCCATTTTCTGAGGCATTGGGGCCCAACTGCCTTTTACTTTTAACCTGCAGATGATTCATCTCGGTTGTTTGACAACTGGAAATGGCACAAAATTGTCCGGAGTATTGGTCGGACATATCCATTGATCTAGCTGTCTGACAAGCTAAATCAAAAGTCAAGTTAGGGGTTGTGAACACCTTTCTTCTGATTGCTTCAGTTTTCATCCCACAAACAAAGCGGTCACGCAATGTTCAGTCCTGAAAGTTTCTGAAATGACAGTCACTGGACAGCTTTTTTAAAGCTACAATGTACTCACTGATACTCTCGTCATGTAAATGATCTTGTGTTCCAAAACAATAATTTTCATCAATTTCCAGAGGCTCAGGACTGTAGTTCTGTTCTCTCCTTCAGTGGCGTGTCCTTTAGCTTGACAGGAACAAACACATTTTTCAGGGTTAGATACATCTCGGGGCCTGCTTCAATCAACAAAATAGCTTGTTTTCTTTTTAAAACCACCCGATTACGGGTTTCATCACCGCGGACATTGACGATAGTATTCCTGGTAAAAAAACATTTCTAGCCTTTCCACATAGGCTCAAAGTCTCCTGGCCATGATGGAACTCACCCAAGTGCCCTATTATTCCCATAGGCACAGCCATCTGGACCCTGGCAATGTCAACAGTGTGCTTGAAATTTACGTGGATTTTTAGCTGTGCTGCAACACAAAGAACCTCTCAAACTTTCTCTGTTGTTTGGCTGGAATCATCCATCAACAAAAGTTTCAGCAAGGGATCCCAATTATCCTACAAAATTGTTAGATTTCTTAATTTTCAATGAGATGCGAACTCTGGTTTGTAGATTTAAAATAATTCTATTCTAGCAGCTGAAACAAACTACTGGCTGATTACCAGTCCTTTGTCCTTCTAAAACATGGCAAAACATGATTGTTCTTATACCTGACTCAATTTACAGAAATGAACTCGCCTTCTTTGACCTTATTAGCTCAATTGATATATTGTTAACCCCTAATTGGCTTGCTGCTAAAAGTCCTGAAATGTCAAGTTGATTGATGACTTAATGCAATGTGCTCACTCACACGTAGGCATGGGGTCTGTGTTTTCTCAACTCTGCAGCCTGTTTGAATTCTCTATCAATCCCCCCTTTGATTCTTTCACAAACTGAACCATAAAACATCAGCTATCACTGGTTAAACATTCTACAAAATAATTTCATACATGTTAATAGAGTTTCCTTATAAAATTTATTGATGTGTTTCGCCACATGTCCGGACTTGTAGCTTCCACACAAATTTACATAAACCCGAATTCCATCGTGGCCACAATGGAAGTCTGGATTTAGTAGGTTAATTAACCTCATTCCAATTTAATCCAAATCAATATCTTAATTCAAACAGTAAACAACCTTCCCTTAAGCATAACATACTCCTGTGCCACATACAGACGGTCTGCTGGGACCTGCAAGGTGTCTCACCTGTGGGACAGCAGCTACAGCCGCCTGGTTGCAACAACATTTAATCAACATAAACAAACAATATAAAAGTACAATGAATAGAATTAAACCTTCCACCAATGAAGTTCCTATTTAACCTAGCCATTCAGTGGCTCCACAAAGTGAATGATGGGGGTTGCTTAAGTTTTTCTACCTCCTTTTGGATATGCTCCGCTAAGTGGGTAATTTCTTCAGAGTGCAACACTCAGGTCTGAGTAGGGCGCAGGTCCCTCCCTTTTCAGCCAGGATGTAGTCAAGGGCCAGTCTATTCTGTAGGACTACTGTGCGGATTGCTGCCATTTCTGCATTGATTTTAACTAGGGCCTCTGAGGTATCATTGGCTACCCATTCCACATGGATGCCATGTTAATGGATTCCCTTGCCAGTTTGGCGGTCCCACACCTGCGGATCAGAATGGCAAAGAACCTCTCTGTTTCTGTGATAGCTCTCTGAGGATGTTCTGACAGTGACTTTATATGATACATATATGGCATAAAGTACGCTAAATAGCAGGATCCCATCCAATTCTGGGGTAGCCAAGGGTAGGCCTTGTGGCCACACACCCAATAGGTGCCATTATAGGCAATGAATGTTAGCTGTTTCTTTGTCAGCAACACTCTGGGGCCTGTCCAGGCTTTTCCATCTGTTTTATTCAGAATCCCCGTTATGTTAAAAACTCCCACATCAGCCCAGTTTGGACGGTTCCGTGGCTTGATTACATTATAATTCCGGCAGCAGTTACTATACCCGAGATTTTGGCCTCCTTTGATGTTTCTAATCAGACAGCCCAATTCCCTCAGTCTTCCTACCCCCATTGTATTAGTGATAACAAAAAATGGGGCCGTTTGGAATTATTGTAGCACGGTTGGTATCCCCCTTCAAAGGTAGTCAGATTGTAACCTGCTGACTTCCATTTACGTGCCCAGTTTTCGGTATCCTGAAACACATTGCCTGTTTTGTTTTGATTAATTATCCACTCAGCCATTTCCGAGATATTCAAGGGAATTGGCCTCAAGGGAACCCCTCCCTTTGAGTGAATAGGAATATGCGCACACACCCAACAACTAGAAATGTTACTTTGTTTGGCATAAATGTATGACATATATAAAAAGGTATTTACATGTAGTTCCCTGGGTATTCTACTATTTCCCTTTGGTGCAGAGGTTCGGCTTGTAAGAAGTAGGCAAATATCTAGAATACCTACAGTCAGTAGTACAGTAAATTTATACATTTTGGCAAAAAGTAATTGTCCGTATCAGATTTCAGCTTCAGTTATGGGTGCTCATTTAACGTGTGAGGCGTGGATCCAGGCTTTCTTTCCCTGGACTTTTAACAGCTGCCTGGGTGGTCAATAACACTTGGTAAGGTCCCTCCCACTTGACACCCAAAGGTTCTTGATGCAACTTTTTCATATACACCCAGACTCCCGGGATGATGTCGTATCCTCCTTCGGGTGGATGACCCCAAGCTGCCGATACCGGTTGGGAAACAGAACTAATAGCATTGGTTAGGTTCTGACAGTTTGATAACAGTGTGTCACTCATTAAGTGAACATCAGCTTTCTGTAAATCAATAGTTCCTGGCAGCAACATGGGTCTTCCTGTTATAATTTCAAATAGGCTTAGACCTGTAGTTCTGTTTGGGGTTGCCCTAATGCTACATAGCACTATTGGTAGTGCCTGGGGCCATGGTGTTCCTTCTTGGTGATATTTGGCAAGCCGTTGTTTCAGAGTTCGATTCATTCGCTCTACTTGTCCTGATGATTGTGGATGATAAGGACAGTGTAAATCCCACGTAATGTTCAGTAACCTACAGACTTCTTGGCAGACCGCACCTCTGAAGTGGGTTCCCTGATCTGAGCCAATGCTACTCAGGACTCCCCATCAGGGAATGTAATCCTTACACAAGACCTTTGCAGTGTGATTGGCTGTGGCTCTTTTAGTTGGGACAGCTTCTACCCATCTAGAGAATCTATCGACCATAACAAGAATGTTAGTGTATCCTTGGCATGGAGGGAGAGATATATAATCAACCTGCAGATGCTGGAATGGTCCAACAGGGGCAGGGGGCCTCAGTTGGGGCATTACTTTGATGGGTCCAGAATTATTTTTTTGGCAGACCACACAACGGTCTGCTACCAGCTGGGCGTGTTTTTTAAATCGCCGACCCCACCAGCTTTTCTGGAACCGTGCCGTCATCTGTTGTGAGGCCAAGTGTCCCCACGAGTGGATCTGTTGGGCTAAAAAAGACATAAGCGCTTGTGGCGCGACTGGCTTGTCGGTAACTCTTTGTCTCCAGACACCATCTTCGCATAGTTTAATTCCTGCCTCAATCCATGTCCATTTTTCCTCTCGGGAACACTCGCCTTGCATTGTTTGAAGGTCTCATGTCAGAGTCCTGAGTGCTTTCAATCTGCACATCTGTGTTGGTTCTTCTGGGGGAACGCCCTGTGAGGCGACATCTTTAGCTGCCTGGTCGGCTAGGGCATTTCCCTGTGCTTCTGTGGTATTTTCCTTGGTATGGGCCTTACACTTCAGGATGGACACTTCCTGAGGTAATTGTATGGCCTCTAGTAAGTCTCGGACTTCTTTTCCATTTTGAATAGGTGTACCAGCAGCAGTGAGGAATCCTCTTTTCCGCCATAACAGACCAAAGTCATGAGCGACTCCAGAAGCATAACGCGAATCTGTGTAGACATTGGCTGTCTGTCCTTCTGCTATTCGACATGCTTCTGACAGGGCCCGTAACTCGGCCTGTTGTGCTGACGTTCCTGAGGGTAAACATCCTTTTGCCACTACCTCATATAAGGTTGTAACTGCCCATCCTGCTTTTCTGGTACCATTATCCACAAAGGAGGAACCATCTGTAAACAGGATGAGGTCTGGGTTGTGCAGAGGCTCCTCTGCTGCTAAGGCTGCTTCTTCTGTTTCTTTTTAAATCTCCATGCAGTCATGCCCTTCACATTCTCCCCCCTCTTGCTCCCTCGATTCTGACATCGGGAGCATAGTTGCGGGATTAACCGGGCTGGCCCGGACGATATGGAGATTAGGAGCTTCCAAAACTGCTGTCCAGCGGGTCCATCTAGCTGCTGTCACCTGAGACATTCTATTCATAGACAGCGAAGCGTGTACAGTGTGGGGACACTTGACAATCAGCTTTTGGTCGAGAACTAGAGCCGCAGTGATCATTACCGCTCGACATGTAGCTTCCATGGCCCTTAGGCAACTTCCCCATCCGAGGGCTACCGCATCCAGTTTTGCCGAATAATAGCCAATAGGTCTTTGCCGATCCCCATGTTCTTGTGTCAGTATAGCTGTCATATATCCTTCTTTCTCATGGACAAACAGGGTAAATGGCTTACCACTGTTGGAGATTCCTAGAACCGGTGCCGAACACAAGGCCTTTTTCAAACTCAGGAAGGCCTCTTGCTGTTCCTTAGTGAGGGTGATGGCTTCTTTAGAGGCATGTTTCCCCTTTAAAATATCATTCAGTGGCTGAGCAAGCTGTGTGAAGGAGTCAATCCAATTTCTGTTAAAGTTACACAATCCCAAAAAGGACCTTAGTTCCTGAATAGTGGTGGGTTTTTTAGCAGCTTGAATGGCTGCAGTTCTATCCTGGGTAAGTTCTCTCTTTCCTTGTGAAATCTTTTGTCCCAGGTATGCAACCTCTTCTTGGAATATTTGAGCTTTGTCGATGCTGGCTTTATGTCCTTTCAGCCAAAGGTGGTCCAGCAAAGCTCGTAAATCTTGTTCATGCTGTTCTTCCGTGTTTGAAGCTAGCAGGATATCGTCTACATATTGGATGACTGTGGATGACGGGAGGTAATTCTCGCAAATGACTTTGTAGAGCCGTGTGGAATACCATAGGGCTGTTGTGGAAACCCTGCGGCAACCGGGTCCGAGTATACTGTTGTCCTTGGACAGTGAAAGCAAACCACTGTGGAACCTCCGGTACCAGAGTCACCGACCAAAATCCGTTGGCCATATCTATAACCGAGAAATATTTTTGTTCCGGTTTGAGGGGATTAAAAATGGTGGAGGGATCTGCGCTCAAAGGAGCTTTTTGATCAATCCACTGGTTAGCTTTCCTATAATCGACAGTCAAACGCCAAGTCTCATTAGATTTCTGTACCGGCCACACGGGGCTATTGGAGGAGCTATGCGTTTTAATAAGCACCCCTTGTTTCTCCAATTGCTGAATAACCGGTAAGATTCCCACAATGGCAGTTGGACTGATGGGATACCGTTTAGTGCATGGAGGCTTAGTCCCAGTAAATGAAGCAGGCTCCATCTGGAGTTGGCCACAATCATTCTTATCTTTAGCCCATATCGGGTGTTCCTTCAATTATTCTTTCTTCAAAGTTCTAATTGTCCATGCCACCCGGCCATCCTCGAAATGCAACGATGAATCTACTTAGATTAGGACGTCCATTCCCAAAAGGGATTGATCTACTGGGCCTATCCAGACCGGCGTGGTTAGTTCATGTGGACCCAGCCCTATAAGTACCGGTGTTGTCCTTTTAATTTCCATTTTATGGCCCCACAACTCCATAGGCTGTACGTGCCCGACCATCCAACGGCAAAAAGTCTCCCTATTGTAGGGGTAAACATGTTAATTCCGCCCCTGTGTCCAAATGACAGTCCACATCCTTATTGCCCACCCTCACAGTTATATATAGCCCATCTCCCCTCTGTTGTATTAGTGCGAGGAGGGGGGCCAGGGTGGGCTCTAATCGTTTTTTGCTATCCCAAGTAACTCCTTCTGTTGTTGTATTGTCAGTCGCTTAAATGCTTCTATGAGGTCGGTATCTTGTGACAAGCCTGGCTTGTTGGCTGAATTGTATCCCTGGCTGCATCCTCTTCCCCAGCCATGACCTTTCTGTTTCACCCTGCATGTCTTGGCCCAGTGACCTTCTTTCCCACAATAATGACATTTTCCGGGTAATTTTCCAAATGACTGTTTATCGGAATCCTGGGATTTCCATCCCATAGCCTGCACAGCTCGTACTTTAGCTCCCATACTCTGTCTAATTGGTTACATCGATCCACCAACGCTGCAAAGGTAGTTCCTCTACCTTCCCAGTCTGGTAACACTACCTTAAGCATTTTGGACAGTTCTGGCTTTAGACCTGCCACGAAAGCTGCTTTCAGGGGTCCAAACATTTGTTCATCCATTTCCTGATCCGTATTATTCATATCCGAATGTTCTCGCCACGTGCATCTAAACCGCTCGTCATACTCCAGGACCTCCTCTGTTCCTTTCTGTTGGCAGGCTGCAATTTTTCCCCAGTCTGTCTGAGCTGGACTGAAGGCTTGCAGCCAGTGTTTAATCGCCTCCCACCCTGCATCTAATTCTTGCTCATTCCACCCCAAAGCTTCTTCTACCTTGTCGTACAATTTTCTTCCTTGTGTTTTTGGCACCATTATGGTCAAAATTTGCACTCCGTCCCAGGGATAAAGTTGATATATATTTCTTAAGCGGTCCAATTGGTCCCACCTTTTCACTCCCCCTTTCTATGGATTGGGCAATTCCTTGGACCATTTATCAATTTTCTCTGGGTCTGCCGGATCATGAACTAAGTGTTTTTCATACAGCCTTTTCTTCATTTTTTTGGTTCCGCCCTCATCCGCAGTCTCTTCTGATTTGACTACAACTCGTCTTTTTTTAAACGGGGCAAAGCGCACCCCTTGTTCTTCATCCTCCGACCCTGTATCATCGGAGGACTCAGAATCCATATCTATTCCTTGGTCGTGTCTTCGGGTTTGCGCTTTTAATTTATCCAAACATGGGTACCCTGGAAATTGACCGACACATTTCCCTTTTCCTATTACTGTCTCTTGACCTAATGATTTTTTCCATTCTTTAATTTCACCTTTAAGATCTTTAACTTCCACTTACAACTTTTCAAGTTCAAGTTTTTCTGTCTCAGTTGTTCACA
Source organism: Pristiophorus japonicus (assembly GCF_044704955.1). Lineage (NCBI taxonomy): Eukaryota > Metazoa > Chordata > Chondrichthyes > Pristiophoridae > Pristiophorus > Pristiophorus japonicus. The sequence goes on along the minus strand of NW_027253827.1, from coordinate 447,749 downwards.
AACCACTTGCAATTGGTCCTTTGTACTGGTCAGGTCCCTATCATGTCGGGACTGCATCATAATTGCATTCCGCTGTCGGATCTGTCCCATAACAGCTAGGGACCATCGCGTTCACTCTTTATTTTTCATACGGGTCGTTTTTCCCCAGACCCTTTTGATCTCGTCCAAGGACCATTGTCCTTTGGAGGTTCCGTACTTTTGTTCGATCTTAATACAGGTTTAATTCAGTCGAATTGTTGCTCTATGTGTTCTTTCAACTGTTGGAGGATTTCATTTATCGAAACCTCAGGTGGTACCTTTAACAGTTGTCGGCAATTCTTTGCTCTTATCTTCTGCTGCCATAGTACTAATTTCTTTACTGGGGTCTCGAGTCGAACGCTTTCCAGCCGATCAATGGGCCAGTGATGAATTAACTAACACATCGCTGAAGTTTAGACGTCTATGGGACCTCGAGCCAATTACCAACCGGAGGGTTCGCAAACCGGAGGCTTTCGGAATCGCGTAGAAGGGGAGGTGAATTTAGACAATTGTCTGAGGACTTTTATAAAGAGGAGTCCTTACCTCAGTGTCCAAAATTCAGTTTCTTCCCTCAGCGATCCTGTTCGTGACGCCAAAATTGTTAGATCTCTTAATTCTCAATGAGATTCAAAATAACTTTATTCCAGCTACAGCAACAGAATTCTTGCTGAGCTTTATCTCTTCGTTACACTGCAACACATGGCAAAAAATGGCTGTAATTATACCCAGATCAATTTACAATTGTGAGCTCGACCCCTTTGGCCTTATTGGCTCAATTGATATGTTGTTTACCCCTAATTGGCTCCCTGCCAAAAGTCCTGAAATGTCAAGCATGAGTTATAGCTCAATGCAATGTGCTAGCTCTCACGTAGGCAGGGGTCTGTGACTGGGGTCTGTGTTTTCTGAACTTTGCAGCCTGCTTCAATTCTCTATCACTCTTCTCACACCTTTCAACATTATGCTCCATCTGCCAAATATTTGCCCACTCACTTATCCTGTCTATGTCCTTTTTCAGGTTTCTTGTGACCTCCTCACACACTGCTTTTCCTCCAATCTTTGTATCATCAGCAAACTTGGCTACATTACACTCGATCCCTTCATCCAATTCCTTAATATAGATTATAAATAGTTGGGGTCCCAACAATGATCTCTACGGCACCCCACTAGTTACTGATTGCCAACCCGAGAATGAACGATTTATCCCTGTTTTCTTTTATTTCGTCAATTCCATATCCATATCCATGTTAATATATTACCCTCAACACTGTGCAATTTTATCTTGTGCAGCATCCTTTTATATGGCACCTTGTCAAATGGCTTCTGGACTTCCAATTACACAACACACACCCACTGGTTCCCCTTTATCCACCCTGTTCGTAACATCCTCAAAGAATTGCAGCAAATTTGTCAAACGTGATTTCTTCTTCATAAATCAATGCTGACTCTGCCTAAGTGAATTATGCTTTCCAAATGTCCTGCTACTGCTTCATTAATAATGGACTCCAACATTTTCCCAAACACAGATGTTAGGCTACCTGGTCTACAGTTCACTGCTTTTTGTCTGCCTTCTGCTAAGGTCGTTACATTTGTAGTTTTTAAATCTGCTGGGACTTGTCCAGAATGCAGGGAATTTTGGTAAATTACCGCCAATGCATCCACTATCCCTGCCTCTACTTTTCTTAAGATCTAGGGTGCAAGCCACCATGTCCAGGGCACTTATTTGCCTTTAGTCCCATTATCTTACCACCTCCTTAGTGATTGTGATTGTGATAAGTTCCTTCCCCCCTAAAGCCCGTTGACTATCCCCTGTTGGGATATTGTTTGTGTCGTCTACCGTAAAGACAGATAAAAAAATATTTGATCAGTGTTTCTGCCACATCCATGTTCCCCATCACTAATAGCCCAGTCTCATCCTCTAAGGGACCAACATTTACTTTAGTAGCCCATTTCCTTTTTGTGTAGCTGTAGCAACTCTTGCTATCAGTTTTTATATTTTGTGCAAGTTTACTTTCATAGTCTATCTTCACTTTCTTAATCATTTTTTTAGTCATTCTTTGCCGGCTTTTAAAATCTTCCCAACCTTCTGTCCTCCCACTAGTTTTGACCAATTTATATGTCCTTGTTTTTAATTAGAAACCATCCTTTATTTCATTAGTTAGCCACGGATGGCTATATTTTCTTTTATACTCTTTCGTTCTCACTGTATATATTTTTCTTGAGTGTTACGAAATATCTCCTTAAATGTACGCCACAGTTCATCAACCATCCTGCATGTTAATCTATTTTCACAGTCCAGTTTACCCAACTCTGCCCTCATACCTTTGTAGTCTCATTTATTTAAGCTTAGTAGGGTGGTTTGAGATTCAACTTTCTCGTGCTTCATCTGAGTTTGAAATTCAACCATGCTATAATCACTTGTTCCAAGGGTATCCTTTACTAGGAGATTGTTTAGTAATCCTGTAGCCTTGCCCAGGACCAGATCTAAGATAGCCTGCCCCCTGATTGGTTCCGTTACATACTGTTCAAGGAAACGTCCTTATGCACTCTATGAACTCTTCCTCAAGGCTACCCTGACCAATTTGATTTGTCCAATCAATATGGATGTTAAAATCACCCATGATTATTGCTGTTCCATTTTTACAAGCCCCCACTATTTCTTGGTTTATACTCTGACCAACAGAGTTCCCATAAACTAAGCCCACCAGTATTATTCCTTATCTCCACCCAAACAGTTTCATCATCCTGATTGTCATGTATTCAACTATCATTGTAACCCATGTATAAGCTGAACTAAGTTGTACACCTTGAGAACATTGACCACAGGGGGCGAACTTGTGGGAGACACTCCTAACCTGGACTTTCCGGTATAAAAGGGGAAGCTCCACCCACCTTCAGTCTCTTGAGGTTTTGGTAATAAAGGTAACTGGTCACAGAGTGACCTTCTTTCAAGTATGGGCCTCGTGCGCATTTATACTGTATAGTAAGGACATATTATTGGCGATGAGAAACTGGGATTTAAACCATGCGAGCATGGCCACTAGCAGCACAGAAGAGAGGTACTGTGTTGGTGATGATTGGGACGACTTTATTGAGAGACTACAGCAAAGTTTTGTCACTAAGGAATGGTTGGGACAGGATTCGGCCGACAAATGCAGGGCTCATCTCCTGACGGTTTGTGGATCCAGAACGTACTCCCTGATGAAGGACCTTTTAGCACCAGAGAAGCTGGTGGACAAGACGTTCGAAGCGCTAAGTAAGTTGATCGGGGAACACCTTAAACCGGCTAGTAGCATGCATGTGGCGAGACAACGGTTTTACACGCATGGGCGGCGAGAAGGGCAAAGCGTTCCAGACATCGTGGCAGATCTCCGGCGACTGGTGAGCCTATGTAAGTTCCCAGACACATGCAGAGCGGAGATGCTGCGAGACTTTTTTATTGAGGGCATCGGGCACGCTGGGGTTTTCAGGAAACTGATTGAGACCAAAGACTTGACCTTTGAAGCGGTGGCTCTGATAGTCCAGAAAAAGATCTCGGGGAGGATGAGACCAGAATGATTTATGGCAAAAATCTTGGCTCAAATGTGGCAAATGACCAGGGAATCAACATTGTTAACGCGGCACACAGTTCTCTAGGCAGACAAGGGCAATCGGACATGCCTCAGCATGCAGTCGAACCCAAAGGGGGAATTCAACAGAGACAATGGCTAGCTGAACGGTGATTCATGCCATCGCAATGGACAATACGGCCAGTAATGGGGCCATCAACACCTGTTAATGGTGCGCTTAAGGACAGTTACAGAGACAGTCAGAGATGATTGACTGGTAATGGACCTTTTGTTTCCAACAATGGGACCTACAGCTCATGCTGGAGGTGTGGAGGCAAACACCCAGCCAGAGCTTGCTGGTATCAGAAACTGCAACATCAGTGGTCACTTTGTGCGTATGTGCAGGAAAGCTGCAGCCAGGTTGATGTACGAGGAGGACGGGCCCAATGTAAGCCTTACGAAGCCAAATGAATACTGAGGGAAATCGCTGGAAGCTAAAGTTCAGCGAGTTCATGTGGAGCACATGTACAGTTCATATACCAGGACGGCACCGATAATGATGAAAGTGCTCCTCAATGTCATCCCAGTATTAATGGAGCTAGACACGGGGGCCAGCCAGTCCCTGATGAGTATCAAATAGTTCGAAAGGTTGTGGGTGTCCAAGGCCAGGAGGCCAAAATTATTGGCGATTGACGCACTGCTATGGACAAAACAAAGGAGATAATTCCGGTGCTAGGCAGGCCACGGTAGTTGTGACCCACAAAGATTCAGAGAACAGATTGCCACTGTGGATTGTCCCGGGGGATGGTGCCGCACTGCTGGGGAGGAGTTGGTTTGCTGTCATGAACTGGAATGGGACGATGTCAATGCAATTTCTTCTGTGGAGCGAGTATCATGCTCACTGGTCCTGGACAAATTTGACTCATTATTTCAACCTGGCATTGGCACTTTCATGGGGACCAAGGTAATGACTCACATAAACCCGGACGCCAGGCCAGTACACCACAAGGCCAGAGTGGTGCTGTATGTGATGCGAGAAAAGATAGAATGCGAATTGGACCACCTGTTGAGGGAAGGCATCATCTCGCCAGTCGAATTCAGTGACTGGGCGAGCCCGATCATGCCGATGCTCAAGGCGGATGGGTCAGTCAGGATATGTGACGATTACAAGGCCACCATCAATCGGGTGTCACTCCAAGACCAGTACCCGCTACCAAGAGCGGAGGACCTCTTTGCGACGCTATCCAGTGGCAAACTTTTTTCAAAATTGGACCTTACCTCAGCTTAAATGACCCAGGAGCTGGTGAGTGAATCAAAGAAGCTGACCACCATCACGATACACAAGGGGTTGTTTGAGTACAACAGATGTCCGTTCGGGATTCATTCGGCCGCCGCGATTTATCAGCGAAATATGGAAAGCCTCCTCAAGTCGATTCCAAGGACGGCGGTTTTTCAAGATGACATCCTCATCATGGGTCGCGATACTGAAGAACACTCTACAACCTGGAGGAGGTGCTACGCAGACTGGACCGGGTAGGGCTGCGACTGAAAAAGGCGAAGTGCATCTTCCAGAGGTAGAATTTCTGGGGAGGAGGGCAGCAGCAGGCGGGATCAGACCGACTGGGTCCAAAATGGAAGCGATCCAGAGAGCATCCAGCCCCGTAACATGACGGAGCTGCGTTTGTTCCTGGGGCTCCTGAACTATTTTGGCAACTTTCTTCCCAAATTGAGCACACTGTTGGAGCCGCTACACGTGCTCCTATGCAAAGGTCACGATTGGGTCTGGGGGGACAGCCAGGAAAGGGCCTTTGATAGAGCATGCAATTTGTTATGCTCCAACAAACTGTTAACATTATATGACCCGTGTAAGAAACTAGTTTTAACGTGTGATGCGTCGTCCTATGGGGTCGGGTGTGTGTTGCAGCATGTGAATGCCAATGGTCAGTTGCAGCCGGTAGCTTATGCCTCCAGAAGTCTGTCCCAGGCAAAAAGGGGCTACGGGATGGTAGAAAAGGAAGTACTAGCATGTGTATATGCAGTAAAATAATGCACCAGTAACTGTTTTGCAGGAAATTTGAGCTGGAGACAGATCACAAACCCCTAATGTCCCTTTTGGCCGACAACAAGGCCATAAATGCAAATGCATCGGCCCACATTACAGAGGTGGGCACTTACCTTAGCCGCCTATGACTACATAATTCGGCACAGACCGGGCACTGAAAACTGTGCTGATGCACTCAGCAGGCTCCCACTAGCCACCACTGAGGGGGCAACTGAGCATGATGCTGAGATGGTCATGGCTGTTGAAGCTTTCGAAAGCGAAGGCTCACCTGTGTCAGCCCGTCAGATTAAAGTCTGGACAAATAAAGATCTGCTACTGTCTTTAGTTAAGAAATGTGACCTGAATGGGGACTGAGCAGCCACGTATGGGGCATGCCCTGAAGAGTTTAAACCGTTTCATAGGCGCAAGGATGAACTCTCGATTCAGGCCGATTGCCTACTGTGGGGAAACCGAGTAGTCATGTTCCAGAAGGGCAGAGAGGTGTTTATCAGAGAACTTCACAACGAGCACCCGGGCATTGTCATGATGAAGGCAATTGCCAGGTCACACGTTTGGTGGCCAGAGATAGATGCAGACCTGGAACTTTGTGTTTGCAGATGCAACACATGTGCTCAGCTGGGCAACGCACCCAAGGAAGCCCCCCTTAGCCCCTGGTCCTGGCCCACCAAGCCATGGTCACGCATCCATGTGGACTACGCAGGTCCTTTCATGGGAAAAGTGTTTTTGGTTGTAGTAGATGCCTACTCCAAATGGATTGAGTGTGCCATTTTAAATGCAAGCATATCCTCTGCCACGGTAAAAAGTCTACAGGCAATGTTCGCCGCCCATGGTCTACCGGACGTCTTGGTCAGCAACAATGGCCTGTGCTTCACAAGCACTGAATTCCAGGACTTCATGGCAGGCAATGAAATCAACCATGTCAGAACGGCACCTTTCAAGCCAGCCTCAAACGGCCAGGTGGAACGAGTAGTGCAGATAATCAAACAGGGGTGCTCAGAATTCAAGGAGGTTCCCTACAAAGCCGCTTATCATGCCTCCTGTTGGCCAATAGATCCTGACCACACTCGCTCACAGGGGTTCCACCCGCAGAACTGCGAATGAAAAGGATGCTCAAAACCAGGTTATCCCTTATACACCCTACTTTGAAAGAAATTGTTGAGAGCAGGTGTCAGTCACAATGTGACTACCATGGCAGGAATGTGAGGGTGTGATATGTTGATGTCAATGACATTGTTTTTGGCCTTAATTATGCTGCAGGGCCCAAATGGCTTGCAGGCACTGTGATTGCCAAAGAGGGGAATAGGGTTCTGGTCGTTAAACTTACCAATGGACAAATCTGCCACAAACACGTGGATCAAACTAAAACGAGGTTCAGCAACCCCATTGAAGAAGCAGAGGAAGAACACGACATAGAGTTTACTCCACCATAGGTGACTGAACACCGGAACCAAGTGGAGGAGAGCTCAGTTACTGTGGGCAGTCCGGACAGGCCTGAGGCACTGCAAACACTCAGGCCACTGGAGCCCCAACTCAGGTGCTCTACAAGGGAGCGTAAACCACCAGAGAGACGTAACCTGTGATCCCAATAAGACTTTGGGGGGGAGGTGATGTCATGTATCCAACCATCATTATAACCCATGTATAAGCTGATCTAAGTTGTGCACCTTGAGAACATTGACCACAAGGGGCGAACTTGTGGGAGACACTCCTAACCTGGACTTTCCGGTATAAAAGGGGAAGCTCCACCCACCTTCAGTCTCTTGAGGTCTTGGTAATAAAGGTAACGGGTCACAGAGTGACCTTCTCTCAAGTATGGGCCTCGTGCGCATTTATACTGTATGGTAAGAACATATTACTGATCATTTGAGCCAATATCGATTCTCACTATTGCAGTGATTCCATCCTTTTATCAACAGAGCTACTCCAACTCTGTTTCCTTTCTGTCTGTAATTCCGAATTGTAAAGTACCCCTGAATGTTGAGTTCCTAGACTTGATCACCTTGCAACCACGTCTGTGTTATGGCTACCAGACCATACCCATGTGTAACTATTTGTGCCAACAGTTCAGCTAATTTGTAACGAATGCTGCTTGCATTCAGATAAAGAGCTAGTAAATGTGTTTTCGTACTATTTTCTCCTGCTATGGCCCCAGTTTCTGATACACCCTTATGTTTATCCATTCGGTCCCTTCCTGTCACGCTCTGGTTTTGGCTTCCCCCAAAGCTACCCTGCCTTTACCTTGTTCTTTGAGCTTTTAGGTTTCTGCTCACCTGAACCCTCCTTTCCCTCCCCCACACTGAGACACTGCTGCATTCAGTCCACCCAGGTGAAATACACAACCTGAACTGGTGAATTCTGGGAGTCTGATACTTGAATAAGCTTCTTGATTGTGAAAGTGCAGCAGGATATAAGAACCCTGCTCGAGAGAAAGAGAAGCAAGATTTGCTTCTCGCTGGCAATTGCTGATGTTCCGGGAATGTTCTGACTCAATTCTAGTATAATTTTAACTTTTACCAATGTATTATATTTAGTAATGTACTGTGATGATTGTATGCAGTGATTGATGTGCCTTAGTTGTTCCTCTAACATTAGATAACACACTGTTATGCTTTTCCAATTCACTAAACTTGATCTTATAAGGAATATAAACTATTTTGTGTTAGTGGCTATTGCAGGACTAGCCCAATCGGAAGGCTCACATGACTTTGTGCCTTTCTCTGCAGTCCCAGCTTTGCACTCTGAACCCATATCTCCCAAAGTTACTTCAAGTACCCAAATCCACTGCGCACAATCAGTCTCTCCTCTTCCTCAGTGCATTATATGCTAAATTTATAACCACCCCTGCAACTCGCAAAGAGCATTGCACTGCTGTTATCAATGAAATGATTACATCTAAATTATACAGAATCAAAGATCACGATGGAAGCTTAAAATCAATGTGAAGATAAAATATGATAAAATAAAATAAAGCGATAGGCAATAAAATAAATTGCCAGAGTGTAATATTGAGCTTTAAGCATTACTGCACATGAAGCAGACCTAAGCTATGAGTTGCACTGAAATGTGTTCCATTTCTATTGTATTCTTATCTGCAGAGTTGTAGAGGGAACTGATATCATGGGACTGATGGGTTTGGTCTTAGGATAAATCCCCCAACTTTCTGTCAGGCGGAATTAGAATCATAGAATGTTACAGCATTGAAGGAGGATAGTTCAGACCATCGTGTCTGCGCCGGACGACCACGAGCTATCCAGCCTTGTCCCACTTTCCAGCTCTTCATCCATAGCCCTGTAGCTTACTGCACTTCAAGTGCACATCTAGGTATGTTTTAAATGTGTTGAGGGTTTCTGCCTCTTTCCCCCTGTCAGGCAGTGACTTCAAGGGGACATGGGTAAAAAAATTCCCCTTCATTTCTCATCTTAGCCTCCCCCCAATCATATCAAATCTGTATCCCCTGTTTGCATACGCCTCTGCCAAGGGAAACATGCCCTTCATAACTACTCTATCCAGGCCCCTCATAATGTTATACACCTCAATCTGGTTTCCCCTCAACCTTTCTCTGTTCCAAACAAAACAGTCCCAGCATAGAAAATAGGTGCAGGAGTAAGTCATTCGGCCCTTCGAGCCTGCACCACCATTCAATAAGATCATGGCTGATCATTCACCTCATTATCCCTTTCCTGCTTTCTCTCCATACCCCTTGATCACTTTAGCCATAAGGGCCATATCTAACTCCCTCTTGAATATATCCAGTGAACTGGCATCAACAACTCTCTGCGGTAGGGAATTCCACAGGTTAACAACTCTCTGAGTGAAGACGTTTCTCCTCATCTCGGTCCTAAATGGCTTACCCCTTATCCTAAGACTATGTTCCCTGGTTCTGGACTTCCCCAATATTGGGTACATTCTTCCTGCATCTAACCTGTCCCGTCCCATCAGAATTTAATATGTTTCTATGAGATCTCCTCTCATCCTTCTAAACTCCAGTGAATACAGGCCCATCTATCCAGTCTCTCCTCATATCTCCAATCATTCCTCATAGCCAGAGTTCCGGAACTCGGGAAAACAAGAGCTGGTTACTGTGACCGCCGAAACAGTCTGACACAAACACTGATAGGTGGAAGCACTTTTTATTCGAAGATAATCAGACCACGGTCTCTCTTCTTGCGGGCCATCGTGAAGAGCGCCACAGTCTTTCCTACTGGGTCCTTGATGATGTGGCGAATGTTTAAAACGTGGAGCTGATTGGTCACACGTCAGATATTAATAGCCAATGAGTGCATCGCTCAGCGGATTCTGTGATATATCACCAATTATATTCAGGAGCTCCTGCATCATTCACTCCTTGCAGTTTTTGTTCAGCAGCTTTGTTTCATTTTTGTATTTCAAAGATAACGAATAAATTGGTAATGTTGCTGTCGACTGTTTTTTGGGACAATGAGACCTGTGCATTGATTTGTTCGTTTAACATATTGCAACATGTGTTTTATTCCGGGCAAGGCAAAGATCCATTTATATTCTGCGAGTATTGAGTGGAACAAGTGGGAGATTCCGAAGCTAAAACCGGTCGTCAGACAAAAGATGGAGCTGTGTGATCCTCCACTAACTGTCTACAACCACAGAACTCTGCACTGTTACACAAACACATCCAACATGATCATCGTGTTCCGAGTTATCGTTACACTATGGAGAACTGCACGTAAGTTAGACCCCAACTTTCCAACTCTTCCTTTCTACCTCATGATGTAATAGATTTATAGCAAGCATTTAAATCTGTTACAAAAGCCAAATGCTGCGGATGCTGGAAATCTGAATTAAAAACAGTAAATGCTGAGATTGCAGTTCTAACGAAGCGTCATCGAGTGAAACGTTAACTCTGTATCTTTCTTCACAGATGCTGCCTGACATGCTGAGTATTTCCACCATTTTCTTTTTTTATTTAAATCTGTAACTGCATCTCAGAATTTATGACAGAGTCGGCTTCATCTGTATGTACTTAAATCTGACCCCCTCACCAAATGCTGCCACAGCCCAAATCACTCCCTGATAGTACAGAGTCCGAAACAATTGATGGATACTTTGCCAGTGTCGGCACTTTAACAATTACTATTCGGCTGAAAAGATTGAGTCTATAGACAGATGGGCCAATGAGGGATGGTCAGGAGCAGGGAAGATATGTATGACACTGATCTTATGCAGAGACTAAAGGACTCATCGGGCGTGAACTGCCAGTAGGAGCACACCCGGCTCTATTGTCTTTTAGATTATAGTCAATAGAAAGGAACATTCGGCGGGGTGCATGACTGGCGGATAGCCTGCTGAAGCCAGATGTTCGCCCAGGCCGAAATTGAAAATCATCTTAATTTCAGAATATTCAGATTCAACTAAACCCAAATGGATTGATAAATAATGTAACGTCTTGTTTCTAAAACAGATTAAATTGTGGCCGCTGAAATGCTCATTACACCTCGTTCTGAAGGTTTGACTGGAAATAAAGAACTTGGGGTGAAATTAGCCACGGGAGGAGAAGCCAAACCGGCAGTGTCGCATCGCTCACCGATTACACTTCCTGTTCTGGAGCTAAATATTGGGCTTTTTTTATTTAAAAATTTTTTTTTTTATTCGTAGCCAATCTTTCCAATTCTTTGTCAAATCACAAACGCCAGAGGTCACCTTGCACACATCAAGGATCATTCTGCGCCAATGCTCTTAGCCAAAAGGCCGAGAGCCACTGCACCGTTCCTGGAAGTACTGCAATACCAGGTTCGTAACAGGAAGCGATGTTGACTTTGCCTGACTGCCCAAGATAGGTATCTAGCACTTGCATTTATATAGTTCCTTACAAGTCCACATGACCTCCTAACACACCCGAGAGCCAATAGTTCTTTGAAAGTTTAGTCACTGCAGTAATGTCCAGACATGTGAAGTCAAATTGTGCAGAGCAAGGTCCCACAAAGAACAATAAGCTAAATGACCACCGAGGACAGAAATGGGCACGGGTGGGGGACACGGAACAATTGGTATCACATCGATCACCTTTTATATGTTGGCCCGATATTCACTTTCAATGATTTCACTGGAGCTGAATCTCGGGCCAACATATAACGGTCGGCAAATGAGATTCGTCTGCTTTCTGTCCCCTCCGGGTCCAATTGCACCCCTAATGATCTGTTGTAATTCTGTTCGTTTAGGCATAACTACCGACCAGGACACTGGGAGATTAGTGATACCATGCAAGGCTGACTCGTGTAACAATTTGGAACTCATCAGCAAACCCCGAATTCAATTAATGTTTTACTTGTGGACCCGAGTCCATTATAGGCAGGCAAGGCAATAGCTGAACTACCACCGCCCCTCCACTCAGTTCAGATCGGGAAACTCCCACACTGGTGCATAACAACGCCATCAGGAGAATTAATGACACCCGGTAGATGATGGTCACCGGGATAAAAATACAAACACAGTAAGAGTTTAACCTGAACTCCCACCACCTGTCCTACCCCTTTGTGTTCAGCTCGGGAAATTCTCGCACTGGGGGCAAAGCAACGGCATCAGGGGAACTACAGGAGCCCGATAGATGAAAACAGTGCGATACAAATACAAATCGGCAGTCCAAACTTTAAGATTCAGGGCAATAATTTTACCAACAGAGTGACCAATATATGCGATGTCGATCAGTCACAGTGGCGAGTAAAGATGGAGTGGACACTGGGCTGTCTGTATTCTCTGTTTAACCGGGATTATTGAAGAGAAGATTGGGAGCCGTCAGAGACATTTCCTCGGATGATCTTACACATCCTGCAGTGCGAACGATGAATGTAACCAAACCCAGGGGTCGCCTCACCTCCATATCTTCCAATCTGTAACCCACGTACTGCATCTTACATTTAAAAGCAGCTTTTTTGAGGTAGACCAGGAGGGCAGACAAAATGTTAGGTACTCGCCTCAAGTATTCAGCTTGAGCCTTTCCACTGAGCGGCGTTCTCAAACCCAGGTACCCAGTGCTGGTGGACATAGCTCCCACTAACTCACCTTGCCTGGGGATGCCCGTTCAACACCATTTGGTAAGAGGCAGCAGGTATTATATGTCGCTGTCTGTACACCAACACACACAGAGGATTGTTTCAACACAATAACTGACTATTACATTGTGCAGACCATTCAATTAACTTCCCCTGTGATGATTCCTAACGCAGCCTTACCTGTTTATCCAGGCCGCTGATTCAGATTAATAACATTCAGATTCCAAAAGATAAATTAAGTAACAAATAACAACTTTATTATAATGTTGCTGAGCAGCCTTCAACTACGTTTCAGTAATAGAGATGTCAGGAAAAAAAACACATGAAACGACACAACGCCAGTTATCATTCAAAAATCGTTAAACATCGCAACACTGCAAAGGAACCAGTGGCACCACTGCTTATTCCCAGGAGGAGGGATCAAGCGGCTTGTGCAGCTGTAATCAGTCGAAGCAACATTTTCAGCAAACCTCCGAGAATATGTAAGGCCACCAGGAGTACTAACTGGCCGAATATTATCGTACATTTGGCGGATATTCCTATCAATCACACGATAGAATTAGATTGCAGTCCTCGCTCTGGCAGGTAGTAAACCTCATTCATCACTGAAACTTTTCATAAATAAGGCAGAGTGGCCTTATTTGTCAGGAGTCATCAGCCAATGAACTGTAGAAACCCGCCATCAATGTTGGGTTAAATGCCACAGGGGGCACAAATATAGCCGTGTACCTGAGAGATTTTGCAAGAAGCACCTTGACTTAGCTGTTAGTGGATAAATCACAGTCGAAGCTGGAGTAGGAGCTTAAAGTTAGCATTTCTTTCATTTGTAACTAATCTTATAATCAGTATGCAGGGAGATTTCAGCATCTTCCTCAGCTCTTCTCTGCATTTCCTCTGGGCAGCTGCATAAATGCATGGGTTTAAACAGGAACTAACAAGCTTCAGCATAGCTCTGGTTTCAGTGGCAATAGGCTGGGTTTGTGTGATCGCCTCGGTAATAATTGGGGTTTGTCAGTCCGGTAGATACAAAACTAACGACAGCTGTCAGCCACAAAAGTATAAAACTTCCCGATATACTGAAGAGTAAAATGATGGATTTCCTTCAGTTATCCATCTCTGGGTCACATTGATTCTCACTGCTGTGACCCCGGAGAAGCCTGCATGCTCTACTGGCCACTAAAATACGTCGGAATGTTAACCACTCTGACTGACGCTCAGCGGAGGCTGTCGAAGGGATCTATATTTATCACACATCAATCCTCCAGCGAGTCAATCACGTGAAATCATAAATTAGCATTAGTTACAGTCATTTAACAAATAGATTCAGGTAAGTTGTTTTTCCTGACACTTCGAATTCAGAAGAAAGAGTGAACTGGTTATTTGAAAGTTTTAAAACATTTGCAAATCAAATATTATTCACAAATGGAAAGTTAAATCTTCCAGTACTGATGCTCACTATAGTCCTACAGGATGGATGCAGGCAGTTCCAATTGCAGTAATTGGCCTGAACTTGCCCTTGATTCAGACCAAGCCCCCCCACCATTACCTACCAAACATGTGGCCAGCTGAATCCTGGCAGCAATCCGACAGTGGAATAGAGCATAAATGTTTCTTTATTTTTCTTTCCAATAAAACAAATTCCTTGATGTATGTAACTGTAGTAACCTTGTGCAGGTTTATTGATACAGCTGATAATGTGTTGAGATAAGAACTTTTATAAGGGTGTACAGTCCTCCACCGCTGAGTAACCTGTTTTAAAATGACTGAAAAGGAAGTTAAAAATGACACAAGAACATTCAATAGTAACATCTGTGTACACAATAAGTTTCTTGGTAAATTAAATGTGTTTGATACAAAATAAACTTTTAAAGCATGCCCACTTGCGTTAGTGTGCTGACAGAAATTGTCTCACTTTGAAGAATCTTCACAGACCAGTGCAAGTGGTGGAATCTCTCAATTTCCACCAGACCATGACCAGTTTTGTGTGTGTGTGGGGGGGGGGGGGCGGTCGGTTTTCTCTGGGTGAATTAATATTTGGACCAATGGAAAAGATCGTAGAAAGACGATCGTGTGGGTTTGGGCATAACTATCCTACTTTTAAGTTTGGCTCAATCCTTATCGCTGGTTCTGCTGGTTTTTCTCTCAACCTGGGTGTGAAGCGAGCAGAAAAAACTGCAAAACCGACCCCGCCCCTCGGCTTCAGAAGTGGCCACATGGATATTCTTGCCCCAAATGCAATATCTGATGTTTAATTTGTATAAAGAATATACCATTAAGCCGCAGAACCACATTATTACTGCATTGTTTGCAAAATAAAATACAGTGGAACACAGGCATGAATAGGATTGTGAAAGACTACTGGTTTCTATATTATTGGATTCAGGGCGTAGAACAGATCAAATCGAATAATATATTTCATACTGCTCGTTGACTTTTTTCCACGGACTGGAACGTACTGATATATTGGCCATGACTGCTCCATTATCATTCAGGGTGCAGGGCCCAGAAGAGCCGAAGGCCCAGGGGAGCACGGGCCAGCCCACCCTGTGATTTGTGTGCGCACTAGGTCCGTGCAGCAGAGCAGGTATCCAGTCGTTCTGGTTAACCCTTGCCACTGGATAAAGGCCTAGCTCTGTCAAGCCCGTGTGATGGCTGTTGTGCAACGGTCACCACACGTTAAAAAAAATCCACGCACAGGCATCTTCCACCCCTTGAGTTCAGGAATGGAATGTCAGGTCCTTCATTGATACATATATGAACTCATCCCTTTTGGTGTGGAAGCAAGTCAACCTCGTTCGAGGGACCACCTATGATGATGATGATCAGTCCATTCTATATAACCACCGCAAACTCACTCTAAACTGGCTTTCACCCTCTGGGTTCTAAGGAAGAGGCTGTGGCCTCTTGTTGCACAGATTGTGACTATATTAAACATACACATCTTTAACTTTTCTCATCCTTTCACGTTGTACAATATTTCATCAGAACACCGAGTCTGAGGTTCTTTCATACAACTATTTTGCTGGCCATCCTCATTATTGAGGCCTCATATCCCAGTTCCCATTCTAGTTGATATTCGCCGTATCCTCTCCAGTGCAAGGCCAATTTCCTGTATCGGAAGAGTGTACAGAACCTCCAGGTATGTCCACAGCAGCGCTGTGTATAACCTGGGAATCAGTTCGCTGAGCTCCTCTCACTCTGCAGCCTACTGTGCGATCTGCTTTCCTATTTCGCCCAGTGACAATCACCAGCTTGAAGGTGGGAGAGTGGGAATTTCGCCATTATTGGAGGCAGAATCTTTAGCTACAAGTTGTTCTGGATGTTCGCAGAGCGATGTCAAAGGATTTATTTTATGCAGGTGATAGGCGAATCATTGAGAAAGAATTAAATATCTTCAGCAGAAAGTCTGCGGCCGGGAGTGTGGTTTGCTGAGCTGTGCAATGTTTAGCCCACACTGTCCAACGTGTCCTTTAATTCTGCGCATGAGCAGTTATTTCTCATTTTGTTGCTAGTTCCTGCAGCGAACTGACCGGTGGTGGAAATTCTCTCCCGAGGAAATCGGGGCCTTTCCAAATGTCTCACAGTGGACATGGCGGTCATGGCAGAGGCAGACCTATTGGTCTTGATCTTCCTCGGCAGTGTATCGGATTTTCATGGTTCATATTTCACTTCCATTCCTTTTCTACACTGCCTTTGATTTCTATTTTCTTAACACTTTCCACCCGGGTTCTGCCTGTATGGTTCACAATTGTGTTCACATTTGACCACTTTATTGCTATATCATAGAATCATACAGCACACAGAGGAGCCATTGCAAGGCCTTGACATGGGAATGCAGTTTGGTGCCCACAATGCTCCAGCTGAGCTCCGACTGGTGAACAGACAACTACCGCTTCCATTGCATTGATCCCATAAACATAAGATAACCAACGGAGAGAGTATGTCTTGCTAACTTCGTCCATCAAGGTCTGTTCAACTAAACACTTCGACATAATCAGCAAACAACAGTTGATCATGTGCCTAATCATTTATACAGTAGCGTGCAGGAAATGATTCTCCCGCACTTCTTTACAGGTATTGAAATTGTAGAATTTTATGATTGAACTGTTTGCTGCAAAGCTGAGTGATAGTGCTGGGTGAACGCAATCAGAGTGGATCACAGTCACAGTGGAAAGATTGGTGAGAGCAGGAATCGCTGGAGAGGAGGAAGGTGGTGAGACGTCAAAGAGCCACAGAATCCAAGGAATCTAAGTTATTAGGTCCGAGACCGGATCCATGGGAGAGTGACATGAACTTGCAGATGTAAATTTAGGCCCGAGAGCCGAGAGCTGCGAGTAAGCACGAGCATCAGGGAGCGAGGTAAAATAAAACGTCTTTTCACATCAGCACAAGAGACGGAAATGATTTGTGAGTCACTAGTGGTCGTTTTTTTTTGTCTTGACTTTATTTCCGTTAAGTTACTTAATAACCTATTAAATGAAGGCATGACAGGGCACCTCAGTCCCGTGGAGAACACATCTTGTGTCCTCGACAAAAACATGTACAGGAAGTGTCGTCAGCTGGAGAAACTCGAGCTCCAGGTTTTGGAAATTGAGCAGCAGCTGGCGTCACTGCAGTGCATCGTGAGGCTGAGGGTTATATGGATAGCATGCTTCAGGAGGTGTTCACTGCGCAGCATAAGAGTGTTCAGGGACAGATGGAATGGATGTCCATCAGACAGATAAAGAGATCAAGGCAAGTAGTGCAGGAGTCCACTGGACGCATCTCACTCTATAACTGGTCTTAAGTTCTGAATGCGGGTGAGAGCGAAGTTTCCTCTGGGGTGTACAGCCAAAGCCACGTCCATGGCACCACGGGCGACTCAGCTGTCTCGGGATGGGGAGGGGGAGAAGGAAGATCAGGAAAGCACTAGTGATCGAGAATTCAATTGCTAAGGGTGACGCCGCAGACCTAATTCCAAGATTATATTTTGCCTCCCTGGTGCCAGGACTAAGATTATCACTGAGCGGCTGCAGACAATTCTGAGGCTGAGGGTAAACAGCCGGAAACCATGGCCCGTATCAACTGTATTAATGATACATGTACAAAGAGGGATGAGTTCCAGCATTCAGATTTTAGGGAGAAATGAAATAGACCAATAGGCAGGACCTCAAAGCGAGTAACCTCTGGATTGCACCCAGCGCCACGAGCCAGTGGGTAAAGCAATAGAAGGATGGAGCAGAAGAAGCCGTGGCTTGGGAGATGGTGCAGGAGGGAGGGTTTGAGATTCCTGGGTCTTTGGGACGGTTTCTGGCGAGGGTGGTCGTGTACAAACCAGACGCGTGGCTTGTCAAAGGAGCCTTTACCGATATCCTCATGGAGTGGTTTGCAAGTAATGTTGGGAAGAGTTTAAACTGATTTGGCTTGGAAATGAGCACCAGAAGCATTAGATTGACGAAACAAGGTGCACAAAGGATTAGGAAAGACAGATAGCATTAGATTAAGATATAGTACGGTATTCGGTGGTACTAACAAAGAACACAAGGTCTAAAAATAGGTTTAAACTGCACGGTAGTAAACACACGGCGTGTGCAAAAATGGTTGGTGAGATGTAGGCACAAATAGGCCGATGGGAACATGATGTTATCGCGATAAGGAGACCTGGAACCAAGAAAAGGACAGGAATGGGTCCTAAATATTCCTGGATCTAAGGTGGTGAGGAAAAATAGAGAAGGAAAGAAAGGAGATGGCATGGAACTATTGATTAAGGTAAATAGCACAATATTATATACAGAGGATGTCCTGGAATGGCCAAAGGCAGAATGTATTTGGTAATAGTTAAGAAAGAATAGAGTTCCCATTACACTGCTAGGTGCATTCTATAGGCCACCAATTAGGAGAGAGGCGCAAGAACTATAGAGCAATGATAATGGGGAACTGTAAATATCCTAACATAGATGGGGATAGCAAAAAGTAATGGGCAGAGAGGGGGGCGAGATTTTCACCTGAAGGAGAAAGAAATGGAAGGATAAGGTAATAAGGTAAGGTAATAAGGTGACCTGAAGAATGGTGGGTGGAAGTTGACGTGGAATATAAATGTAGGCATAGACCAGTTGGGCAGAATAGTCAATTTCTGTGTCCTAATGCTATGCAATTATATTTAATGCTGCAGAAATCTTGCTTTTTTCTGCCCATGGGCGTTCGACTAAAAATTGTAGGAAAGATGCTCACTTAGCTTTTGGTCGAACGCTCACCAGAGTTCCCGGTCCTGAGACCTCCTCTTCTTGCACAACGGAGCAGATTCACGTTGGTACGTCGGTAGGAGTCACGTGGGCCTGGACACCCAAACACGGTAAAATATTTTATCATTCATACTAATAGGAGTTTCGTTATTCTGAAACTCCTATTACAATGAATATGAAACACCCTAAAACAGCCAAACATTGCAAAAAAACAACTCACATAAATACATTAAAGAAATTAAAGTTAATTGAAATGTTTTTGAAAAAAAAAGTATTTGCCGAATTTTTAAAGAGATTTTAATTATAGTTTAAAATAAAATGACCTGAGTGGGCAGGGCTTATAACATAAATATTTTATATTCATATATTTTGATATGTTTTTAAACTCTTACTCTGGTAAAATAGGCTAGGCGCCTTCTTTTACCATGAACAAGGGTTTTAAGGACATTCACAGGGCAAGAGATGGGCAAGTAGACCAATATCTGCCTGTGGGAATGTCCTTCCTGAGATGTGGCCACCTGTCACACCAGAAACCTGACAGATTGGAAAAGCTGCTTTTTGACGCATGTGCATTGCGCGCCAAAAAACGACTTTTCCGATGCCTTCCCAAGTCCGTACAGACTCCGTACAGACCCGGGGAGGCTGGGATTTCAGGGCCAATATAAATTGTAAACCTCTTCAGTAAGCTCACGTGTACGATGTTGCGTGGAATACCAGACGATGAATATGGCAGCACCTAAAATGAGCACAGGATATGGGCGTCACGGAAAAGGCTGAAATTTTGAACCATCCTCTTTCACTGCTGCAGTCCTTTTGGTTTTGGGGTTAAGTCACTCAGAGCTGTTAGGTAGGGAATTCAAGGATTTTGACTGAGCGGCTATGAAGGAAGAGCAAAATATATCTAAGTCGGGATGTTTTGTGACTTAGAGGGAACAACGTAGGTGATGCAGTACACATGCACATATTGCCCTTGTCCTTCTGGTGGAGAACAAATATGCATGTGTTCATTCAGTGATGTCAATCAGTTTTCAGGGCAGTTTTATTTGTCTTGGTCCTAGATCTCACTCTGCCTCCTCTGCCTCTCTCGCAAGTGCACACTTACATGTTGGTTGATATTATATAGGTTACCTTGTTTTGCGATATTTGTACACTTTTAGGTAGCTCAGGTTGTTTGGGGAATAGGTTTTACAATATTCTGGACGCCTTTAATTCAGATTCCGATATAAATACCAGGAGAACACAGAACACACTGGTGAAGCGGTCTGTGCTTGAAGGAATTTTACTCTGCTTAGAATTGAATAGTTGAGATGGGTGAATCTTTTTGGGATGGAAGCTTCCTATATTCCTTTGATTGCCGTTATTTCATCGGAGGGGTAATTTATTTATTATGAAACGATAAAAATTATTATAACCGTTACAATAGCGAACAGAAGGAATGTTAGTCAAACAGGAATTGCAATTAGAACCCATAGCCTACAATTTGCGGTCGGAGGCCTATATCCGAAGTATGCATCCGACCTGAGAAACAGTTCTGAACCTACTTCAATGCCTCCAGGTGCGGAGAGTTGCGGTCCCAGGCGTCCAGGTGGACGAAAGTGGCACGGCCCACAGATCGCAGGGATGCAGGCTGTTCGGAAGTGTCACTGCGTTTACGTGGTCCGGAGCTCCAATCACAAGGAGGATTCCATTCTAGTAATTTACGAAGGGAATCCCCAAATGATATGCAATGAAATCTCCAAATAATTACACAATATTCGCAATTGTAAGAAATATATATATGTTGAATTTCAATTTTATTCGTGAATTCCTTCATTACACCAAATGCATTTCAAATATAATGTTTTAATCAATAATTTAAACATCCTAATCCGAACCAATATTGCATAAACTCATTGAAAGTGTATGTGCATCATTTTTGATTTTAAAAGTTTAATTTAAGGCTTATTTATAGCCTTAATCTTATGAACGTAGGCCCTATGCCTGCTTTCACCAGACGTTTGAGTCGCCTGGGCAACTGCTGGGCAGTTGTTGAACAAATAGACCAGCTCTGACCTGCGATATTGATTTTAATGTTGGTGCGGCTGATCTGTGAAGGTGTACTTTGAAAGATCATACGTTTTAAACCAGAAGTTTCGGGGCTTTTCAAATTGATTACGACAGAATGTATACCATGACCGCAATTGGAGGGTAAATCTATTACGCACGCAGAGTTAGTTAAGCTTGTTCTTTATATAAACACATAGCAACATTATAAACACATAGCAACAACGGAAGCCTATAAAAAGGCCGCGAGAGGTGTCGGGGAGTTTGTTGGTGAGGCGGGGCTTGTGCAGCTTCAGGGAGAAGGCAAAAAAGTAGAAAGAAATCAAAAGGTGACGTCACAACCAAGGGGGTAAGTGATTGGCTGGTGATTGGTAAGTAGCTTTTCTTTCTCTTTTGTCAGTAAGTAACATTTAGCATTGTTGTTGCCAAATTAACTTATTCTATGGGTAAGTCATGGCAGGAAAGCTCGGACACGTGTTATGCTCCACCTGTACTATGTGGGAACTCAGGGCGCGTCCGGTGTCCCTGACGTGTGCGGGAAGTGTATCCACCTGCAGATCCTGACGGACCGCATTGCGGCACTGGAGCTGCGGGTGGATTTATTCTGGAGCATCCATGATGCTGAGAATGATGTGAATAGCACGTTTGGTGAGTTGGTCTCACCGCAGGTAAAGGGTCCACAGCCAGACAGTAAGTGGGTGACCAACAGGAAGAGCAGTGGAAGGAAGGTAGTGCAGGGGTCCCCTGTGCTCATCCCCCTGCAAAACAGATACACCGCTTTGGGTACTGTTGAGGGGTATGACTCATCAGGGGAATGCAGAAGCAGCCAAGTTCGTCACACCATGGGTGGCTCTGCTCCACAGGGGGCAGGAAAAAGAGTGGACGAGCGATAGTGATAAGGGATTCAATTGTAAGGGGAATAGATCGGTGTTTCTGCGGTCTCAACCGAGACTCCAGGATGGTATGTTGCCTCCCTGGTGCAAGGGTCAAGGATGTCTCGGAGCGGGTGCAGGACATTCTGAAAAGGGAGGATGAACAGCCAGTTGTCGTGGTGCACATAGGTACCAACGATATAGGTAAAAAAACGGATGAGGTCCTACGACACGAATTAGGGAGCTAGGAGTTAAATTAAAAGTAGGACCTCAAAAGTAATAATCTCAGGATTGCTACCAGTGCCACGTGCTAGTCAGAGTAGGAATCGCAGGATAGCTCAGATGAATACGTGGCTTGAGGAGTCGTGCAGAAGGGAGGGATTCAAATTCCTGGGGCATTGGAACTGGTTCTGGGGGAGGTGGGACCAGTACAAACCGGACGGTCTGCACGTGGCCAGGACCAGAACCAATGTCCTCGGGGGAATGTTTGCTAGTGCTGTTGGGGAGGAGCTAAACTAATATGGCAGGGGGATGGGAACCTTTGCAGGGAGGCAGAGGGAAATAAAAGGGAGACAGAGGCAAAAGATAGAAAGGAGAATAGTAAAAGTGGAGGCCAGGGAATCCCACAGCAAAAAACAAAAAGGGCCACATTACAGCAAAATTCTAAAGGGGCAAGGTGTGTTAAAAAGACAAGCCTGAAGGCTGTGTGCCTCAATGCGAGGAGTATTCAGAATAAGGTGGACGAATTAACTGCGGAAAAAGTAGTTAATGGATATGATGTAATTGGCATCACAGAGACGTGGCTCTAAGGTGACCAAGGCTGGGAACTCAACATCCAGGGGTATTCAACATTTAGGAAGGATAAACAGAGAGGAAAAGGAGGCGGGGTGGCATTGCTGGTTAAAGAGGAAATTAATGCAATAGTAAGGAAGGACATTGGCTTAGATGATGTGGAATCGGTATGGGTGGAGCTGCGGAATACCAAAGGGCAGAAAATGCTGGTGGGAGTTGTGTACAGGCCACCAAATAGTAGTAGTGAGATTGGGGACAGCATCAAACAAGAAATAAGGGATGTGTGCCATAAAGGTACAGCAGTTATCATGGGCGATTTAAATTTACAAATAGCTTGGGTTAACCAAACTGGTAGCAACGCGGTAGAGGAGGATTTCCTGGAGTGTATTAGGGATGGTTTTCTAGACCAATATGTCGAGGAACCAACTAGTGAGCTGGCCATCTTGGACTGGGTGATGTGTAATGAGAAGGGACCATTTGGCAATCTTGTTGTGCGAGGCCCCTTGGGGAAGAGTGACCATAATATGGTAGAACTCTTTATTAAAATGGAGAGTGACACAGTTCATTCAGAAACTAGGGTCCTAAACTTAAGGAAAAAGCTAACTTCGATGGCATGAGGCGTGAATTGGCTAGAAAGAATGCCATATGATACTTAAAAGATTGACGGTGGATAGGTAATGGCAAACATTTATAGATCACATGGATGAACTTCAACAGTTGAACATCCCTGTCTGGAGTAAAAATATAACAGGGAAGGTGGTTCAACTGTGGCTAACAAAGGAAATTAAGGATAGTGTTAAATCCAAGGAAGAGGCATATAAATTGGCCAGAAAAAGCAGCAAGCCTGAGGACTGGGAGAAATTAAGAATTCAGCAGAGGAGGACAAAGGATTTAATTAGGAGGGGGAAAATAGAGTACAAGAGGAAGCTTGCCAGGAACATAAAAACTGACTGCAAAAGCTTCTATAGATATGCGAAGAGAAAAATATTAGTCAAGACAAACGTAGGTCCCTTGCAGCCGGACTCAGGTGAATTAATAATAGGGAACAAAGATATGGCAGACCAATTGAACAAATACGTTCGTTCTGTCTTCACAACGGAAGACACAAATGACCTTCCGGATGTACTAGGAGACAGAGGGTCTAATGAGAAGGAGGAACTGAAGGATATCCTTTTAGGCGGGAAATTTTGTTGGGGAAATTGATGGGATTGAAGGCCGACAAATCCCCGGGGCCTGATTGTCTGCATCCCAGAGTACTTAAGGAGGTGGCACCAGAAATAGTGGATGCATTGGTAATCATTTTCCAACAGTCTATTGACTCTGGATCAGTTCCTATGGACTGGAGGGTAGCTAATGTAACACCACTTTTTAAAAAAAGAGGGTGAGAGAAAACGGGAAATTATAGACCGGTTAGCCTGACATCAGTGGTGGGGAAAATGTTGGAATCAATTATTAAGGATGAAATAGCAACGCATTTGGAAAGCAGTGACAGGATCGGTCCAAGTCAGCATGGATTTGTGAAAGGGAAATTATTCTTGACAAATCTTCTGGAATTTTTTGAGGATGTAACTGGTAGAGTGGACAAGGGAGAACCAGTGGATGTGGTGTATTTGGACTTTCAAAAGGCCTTTGACAAGGTCCCACATAAGAGATTGGTGTGCAAAATCAAAGCACATGGTATTGGGGATAATGTACTGGCGTGGATAGAGAATTGGTTAGCAGACAGGAAGTAGAGATTCGGGATAAATGAGTCCTTTTTGGAATGGGAGGCAGTGACTAGTGGAGTGCCACAGGGCTCAGTGCTGGGACCCCAGTTCTTTACAATTTACATTAATGATTTGGATGCAGGAATTGAGTGTAATATCTCCAAGTTTGCAGATGACACTAAACTGGCTGGCGGTGTGAGCTGTGAGGAGGATGCTAAGAGGCTGCAGGGTGATTTGGACAGGTTAGGCGAGTGGGCAAATGCATCGCAGGTTCAGTATAATGTGGATCAATGTGAGGTTATCCACTTTGGTGGCAAAAACACGAAGGCAGAATATTATCTAAATGCTGGCAGATTAGGAAAAGGGGAGGTACAACGAGACCTGGGTGTCATGGTTCATCAGTCATTGAAAGTTGGCATGCAGGTACAGCAGGCGGTGAAGAAGGCAAATGGCATGTTGGCCTTCATAGCTAGGGGATTTGAGTATAGGAGCAGGGAGGTCTTACTGCAATTGTACAGGGCCTTGGTGAGGCCTCACCTGGAATATTGTGTTTAGTTTTGGTCTCCTAATCTGAGGAAGGACATTTGTGCTATTGAAGGAGTGCAGCGAAGGTTCACCAGACTGGTTCCAGGGATGGCTGGACTGACATATCAGGAGAGACTGGATCAACTTGGCCTTTATACACTGGAGTTTCGAAGGATGAGAGGGGATCTCATAGAAACGTATAAGATTCTGACGGGACAGGACAGGTTAGATGCGGGAAGAATGTTCCCGATGTTGGGGAAGTCCAGAACCAGGGGACACAGTTTTAGGATAAGGAGTAGGTCATTTAGGACTGAGATGAGGAGAAACTTCTTCACTCAGAGAGTTGTTAACCTGTGCAATTCCCTGCCGCAGAGAGTTGTTGATGCCAGTTCATTGGATATATTCAAGAGGGAGTTAGATATGGCCCTTACGGCTAAACGGATCAAGGGGTATGGAGAGAAAGCAGGAAAGGGGTACTGAGATGAATGATCAGCCATGATCTTATTGAATGGCGGTGCAGGCTCGAAGGGCCGAATGGCCTACTCCTGCATCTATTTTCTATGTTTCTATGTTTCGATTAGATACAAGAGCTGGAGTGGGCCATTTGGCCGTTCGAGCCTGCTCTGCCTTTCAAAAAATCATGGCAGAAATTGTGCCACATCCAACTTTCCACACTATCCCCATATCCCTTAGTTCATTTAGTTCCCAAGCAATTGACGATCAGTAATTTTAGATTAGAATTATACCCATTAATGAAAGAGTAGGGTCATCACCAGTAATGTTGGAGTAGAGTCACCACCAGTAATATTAGAGCAGGACATCATCAGTAATGTTAAAGTGTGGTCAGAATTAGCAATGTTAGATTAATGTCACAACTGGTCATGTTAGCTTTGAGTAGCCACTGTTAATGTTAAAGTAGAGTAATTTTAAAGTGGGCTCACCACCAGTGAATAGAATACGGTCATCAGCAATAATGTTAGAGTAGAAACACCACTAGTAGTTGGAGTCGGATCACTACTAGTAATATTAGATTACGGTAACCACTAGTAATGATAGAGTAGGATCAGCACTAATAATGTTAGGTTAGAATCACCACTAATAATGTTAGAATAGAGTCAACACCATTAATGTTAGAGTAGAATCACCACTTGTAATAATTGAGTAGGGTCAACATCAGTCATGATGATAATAATAACTTTTATTTATATAGCGCCTATAACGAAGAAAATAATAGAGTAGGGTCACCACCAGTAATGTTAGAGTAAGTTCACTACCTGTAATGTTAGAATTCTGTCATCATCAGTAATGTTATTGTAGAACGACCACCAGTATTCGCAGAGTAGAATCACCACCAGTAATGTTAGCGTAGAATCACCACAGTAATGTTAGAGTAGGATCAGCAAGGGTAATGTTAGAGTAGAGTCACCACCAGTAATTTCAGAGTTGGGTCACCACTAGTAAATTTAAAATAGGATCACGGCCAGGTAATGTCAGGATAGGGCCAACACCATTAATGTTGGCGAAGAGTTAGCATAAGTAACATTTTGGTGGGATCACTACCAGTAATGCTGGAGTAGGGTGACCACAAGTAAAATTTGATTAGAGTCAACACCATTAATGATAGTGCAGAGCAGTGGTGGTCACATTACAGCCTACGGACCATATCCGTCCCACCAGGGCATTCTATCCGCCCTGCTTCGAAGGGACAGAAATATAACGCAAGCCGGAGCTCGAGCTGCACATTCGTCTATCCACTTTCACTCCTCATGGGTCAGAGATAGACTCGAACAGCAGCCACGCAAAAACCACAGTAATACTCCATTCAAATTAATAATTGGCAAAAGCGATTTTCCCTGGCCCGATCTTAAAATAATACAATCCTTGATTGTGTGCCCCATCAGTGCACATCCAAACCCACAGTGCTCTGCTACTCGAATAAGGTCTATCATTCTAGAGTGAAGTCATGGTTGCTCAACTCCACAACTCTATTACCGAATAAAGTGACCAGTGCTGCACCTTTTCTCTCCTTGTAAGCAGGGGATTTCTCATCCGGCAGCAATTAGGACGGCATTAGTAATATTTGCAGTG
Source organism: Pristiophorus japonicus (assembly GCF_044704955.1). Taxonomy (NCBI): domain Eukaryota; kingdom Metazoa; phylum Chordata; class Chondrichthyes; family Pristiophoridae; genus Pristiophorus; species Pristiophorus japonicus. Next base: position 420,855 of record NW_027253827.1, on the reverse strand, counting down.
GGGCATAAGCTTGGACATTAGCTTGGATGATGTGGAATCGGTATGGGTGGAGCTATGGAATACCAAAGGGGAGAAAACGCAAGTGGGAATTGTGTACAGACCAACAAACAGTAGTAGTAAGGTTGGGGACAGCATCAAACAAGAAATTAGGGATGCGTGCAATAAAGGTACAGCAGTTATCATGGGCGACTTTAATCTACATATTGATTGGGCTAACCAAACTGGTAGCAATGCGGTGGAGGATGATTTCCTGGAGTGTATTAGGGATGGTTTTCTCGACCAATATGTCAAGGAGCCAACTAGAGGGCAGGCTATCCTAGACTGGGTGATGTGTAATGAGAAAGGACTAATTAGCAATCTTATTGTGCGAGGCCCCTTGGGGAAGAGTGACCATAATATGGTAGACTTCTTTATTAAGATGGTGAGTGACACAGTTAATTCAGAGACTAGGGTCCTGAACTTAAGGTAAGGTAACTTTGACGGTATGAGACGTGAATTGGCTAGAATAGACTGGCGAGTGATACTTAAAGGGTTGACGGTGGATAGGCAATGCCAAACATTTGAAGATCACATGGATGAACTTCAACAATTGTACATCACTGTCTGGAGTAAAAATAAAACAGGGAAGGTGGCTGAACCGTGGCTAACAAGGGAAATTAAAAGCAGCAAACCTGAGGACTTGGAGAATTTTATAATACAGCAGAGTAAGACAAAGGGTTTAATTAGGATGGTGAAAATAGAGTATGATAGGAAGCTTGCTGGTAACATAAAAACTGACTGCAAAAGCTTGTATAGATATGTGAAGAGAAAAAGATTAGTGAAGACAAACGTAGGTCCCTTGCAGTCAGATTCAGGTGAATTCATAATGGGAAACAATTAAATGGCGGACCAGTAAAACACATACTTTGGTTCTGTCTTCACGAAGGAAGACACAAATAACCTTCCAGAAATATTAAGGGACCGAGGGCCTAGTGAGAAGGAGGAACTGAAGGAAATCATTATTAGGTGGGAAATTGTGTTCGGGAAATTGATGGGATTGAAGGCCTATAAATCCCCAGGGCCTGAGAGTCTTCATCCCAGAGTACTTAAGGAAGTAGCCCCATAAATAGTGGATGCATTGGTGATCATTTTCCAACAGTCTATCGACTAGGGATTGGTTCCTATTGACTGGAGGGTAGCTAATGTAACAACACATTTTAAGAAGGGAGGGAGAGAGAAGACGGGTAATTATAGAACGGTTAGCCTGACATCAATAGTGGGGAAATTGTTGGAATCAATTATTAAAGATGAAATAGCAGGACATTTGGAAAGCAGTGATGGGATTGATCCAAGTCAGCATGGATTTATGAAAGGGAAATCTTGCTTCACAAATCTTCTCGAATTTTTTGAGGATGTAACTGGTAGAGTGGACAAGGGAGAACCAGTGGATGTGGTGTATTTGGACTTTCACAAGGCTTTTGACAAGGTCCCACACAAGAGATTGGCATGCAAAATTAAAGCATATGGTATTGGGGGTGATGTACTGACGTGGATAGAGAACTGGTTGGCAGACAGGAAGCAGAGAGTCGGGATAAACGGGTCCTTTTCAGAATGGCAGGCAGTGACTAGTGGGGTGCGACAGGGCTCAGTGCTGGGACCCCAGCTATTTACTATATATATTAATGATTTGGATGAGGGAATTGAGTGTAATATCACCACGTTTACAGATGACACTAAGCTGGGGGCAGTGTCAGCTGTGAGGAGGACCCTAAAAGGCTGCAGGGTGACTTGGACAGGTTAGGTGAGTGGGCAAACAAGTGGCAGATGCAGTATAATGTGGATAAATGTGAGGTTATCCACTTTGGTGGCAAAAACACGAGGGCAAAATATTATCTGAATGGCGGCAGATTAGGAAAAGGGGAGGTGCAACGCGACCTGGGTGTCACGGTACATCAATCTTTAAAAGTTGATATGCAGGTACAACAGGCAGTGAAGAAGGCAAATGGTATCTTGGCCTTCATAGCTAGGGGATTTGAGTATAGGAGTAGGGAGGTCTTACTGCAGTTGTACAGGGCCTCAGTGAGGCCTCACCTGGAATATTGTGTTCAGTTTTGGTCTCCTAATCTGAGGAAGGACGTTCTTGCTCTTGAGGCAGTGCACCAGACTGATTCCTGGGATGGCAGGACTGACATATAAGGAGAGACTGGATCGACTGGGTCTGTATTCACTGGAGTTTAGAAGAATGAGAGGGGATCTCATAGAAACATGTAAAATTCTGACGGGACTGGACAGGTTAGATGCAGGAAGAATGTTCCCGATGTTGGGGAAGTCCAGAACCAGGGGACATCGTCTAAGGATAATGGGTAAGCTATATAGGACTGAGATGAGGAGAAACTTCTTCACTCGGAGAGTTGTTAAACTGTGGAATTCCTTACAGCAGAGAGTTGTTGATGCCAGTTCACTGGATATATTCAAGAGGGAGTTAGATATGGCCCTTATGGCTAAAGGGATCAAGGGGTATGGAGAGAAAGCAGGAAAGGGGTACTGAGGTGAATGATCAGCCATGATTTTATTGAAGGTGGTGTAGGCATGAAGGGCCGAATGGCCTACTCCTGCACCTATTTTCTATGTTTCGATGTTTCTATAAGTTTGACTGTTGTGGCGAGTTAAGGCTGACACAGACTCTAAAGAGGTTACAGCTATATTTTGCAGAGACTAGAAGATGCCACGATATTTTCAACTTGTATCTTTTTTCATTTCCAAGCAATATCCAATACATGTTGTGTATGTAAAATAGCATCTGAATACTATCTAAATTTAGGTATTTAAGTGGCTGGTCCAGTTAGATCTCCGGTCAATCATAATGTTCCAGGATGTTGTCGGTTGGGGATTCGGTGATGGGAATGCCATTGTATGTCAAGGGTTGACGGGGCAGTGGGGGGGGGGGGGGGGGGGGGGCGGGTGGAGCGGTTCAAATCTCTTTTTTTGGAGATTGTCATTGCCAGATACTGCTATGGTGCAAATGTTACTTGCCACTTATTAGATAAATCCTGAATGTCGTCTAGGGCTTGCTGCGTGCAAGCATTGATGGCTTCATTTTCTGAGGATTTGCAAATGGATCTCAACACTTTAATCATCAGAAAACATCCCCACTTCTGACCATATTTTGGAGAGAAGGTCTTTGATGAAGCAGCTTTAGATGAATGGGCCCAGGACACTGCCCTGAGGAACTCCTGAAACGATGTCCTGAGGCTGAGATGTTTTACCTCCTACAATCACAATCATCTTCCTTTCTGCTCGGTATGACTCCAGCCAGTGCAGATGTTTTCCCCTGATTCTCATTGATTTTAATTCTACTAATGTTACTTGATGCACTTGATGACAAGGGAAGTCTCTCTGACCTCACCTCTGGACTCAGCTATTTTTGTCCATGTTTGAAACAAGGCTGTAATGGAGGTGTGGAGACAAATTACCTTTGCAGAGCTCAAAGTGAGCATCGGTGAGCAAAGGCCACTCGATGGCACTGTCAAATACACCTTCCATCAATTTGTTGAAGATTAGACCGATGGGGCTATAGTTGTTTGGATTGGATTTGTCCTGCTTTTTGTGGACAGGACATACCTGGGCAGATTTCTACATTGTCGGCTGATGTCAGCATTGTAGCTGTACTGGAACAGCTTGGTTAGAGGCGGGCTAGTTTTGCAGAACGGGTCTTCAGCACTATAACTGGATGTTGTCGAGCCCAATAGCCTTTGCTCTATCCAGTGTGCTCTGCCGTTTCTTGATATCACATGAAATTAATCGAATTGGCTAAAGACTGGCTTATCTTATTATGGTGACCTCCAGATGGAACTGATATGGTTCATCCACAAGGCACTTCTGACTGAAGATGTTTGCTTCCGCCTTGTCCCTTGCGCTCATGTGCTGGGCTCTGCCATCATTGAGGATGGGCATGTCCATTGAACTTTTGTGCTTCAAATTGCAGTAAGTATAGATTCAAACACTACAGCACCCTCTATAAGGCATCGCGGACCTCTGTGAACAGAACAACCAACTGTGTATCTCATTAACCCATCCCATTGAGGGATTGAAGATTGAACAGCACAGATTCTAAAACAGGAAGTGTAAGTTAGAAAAGTGTCAAATCAGGGATTGAAAGCGAAATAAAGAAATGGATAAAATATTGAGAGGGAGATCATCGAGCCTCAAAGAAAGATACATTAATATTTTTTAATGTTTAGTTTTAAAAATAATCTCCATCAACAACTAAAATCTGAAAGTTTGCGACTCCACATTCAACAATGTGCCAGAGAGGTTGTTAATGTTAATTATCAGTGCCAGAGAGGTTGTTTTGCCGTAATTAAATTTAACACACTTTTAAAAATGTCACTTAGACTGATGTGGACAATCCCTAAATCCGATATGGACAATCACTAGATTTATGCTGCGAGATATGTCAATGAGAAACATTACAGAAGAACTTTAATGTTAAGAACTGTAAATTGATGCATTGTGAAGAAAGAGCGAGGAGAATCGATATAAACTAAAAAAATCCAATTTTAAAATGGGTGCAGGAACCGAGTGACCTGGGGCTTTAGAGACTCAAATCATTGATGGTGGCAGGACGAGCTGATATAGCTGGTCAAAAGCATATGGAAAATGTGCTTTGTAAATAGAGAGACAGCATACACAAGCACTTAGGTTATGCTAACTCTTTGTAAATCATTGATTAGGGCTCAACTGAAGGTCTTTGTCCAAATCAGGATGCCACAAATGAGGAAGGATATCAACCTCTTGGCGATGGTGCAGAGGAGCGTTCCGAGTATGTTAGCAGGGAGGAGGGATTTTATTTACGTGGATAGTCTATAGAAGCTGGGATTATTCTCCTCAGAACAGGGAAGCATAAAGGGAGATTAATTAGAGGTGTTAAAAATTATGAGTAATTTTATTAAAATAAATTCGGAGGAGGTATCTCCACTGACAGACAGATCGGTAACCAGAGGACAAAGATTGATGTAATTTGCAGAAGTGCAGGAGGGTAGATCAGGGGAATGTATTTACAAAGCGAGTTGTTATGAGCTGGAATACACTGCCTCAAAAGGTGCTGGAAGTATATGTAATAGCACCCTTCAAAAGGGAAGTGAATATAAAATTCATACGGAAATCTTTGAAGGGCTATGAGGAAAGAGCAGGGATGTGAGTGTAACTGGATAGCTCTGTCAGAAAGTCAGCACAGACACGGTGGCCGAATGGCCTCTTTCTGTGCCGTATCATTGTGTGACTCTACAATTCAGTAAGAAGACTATTTTGGTGCCGTGGCATCTAAATCCAGTTGCTGAATGACGTCACTTTTTCTATCGAACAACACATGTGAAGATAAAAGCATTACCTGAAAAACAGCTGCTAAATAAAGAGAATATACGTCACAAGTGAGAAAAATCAGCCTGCAATACAACAGATACCAGGTCTGATTCATTGGTTTTTCTGCAGTGATATACCTTGTTGACCTGTGACGCAGTAATGCACGTGTTGTGTAAACGATTGAAATAAACTATCAACAGCACGATTACTTTTGAGTTTTAAGACGAACTTATTTTCTCCTTACACCTACTGCCTATTCGCCCGCCTTACCTTTCGCCCATAAGGAGCTCCATTACTTGTTGATGCTTGGCAATCATTCGAGCAATTGGGTGGGTGTCAACACTACATTTCTCAGCATGTCCAGTGAGTGTTCAGTTATATGTGCATCTGGAATTTCCCCGCACAAACCTCTCGCGCTGGTGGAATTTTAACAGAACAGGCGGGGTAGGAATCTGAAAGGATCGTGTTCGAAATCCGGGGCTCAAAATATATAAAACCAACACGTAGGATACTGTATGTAAATCATTGTTTTGGATTGGAGCCGAAATATCACCTCAGAGATGTACTTAGAAACATTAATGTTTTGGAACCCTGCAGAGATGTTATAGCATTCTGCACTATGACAATCATTATCTGTTGTTTTCAACTTAAGATTTCAACTTTGGTTAGGTATCTTTAAGACAATCTGTTATAGAAAGAATCAGAATGGATGGAAGCAGTAGGAGTCATCGTAAACATGTGATACATCATAAAGGAGGTAACACTCTCAAGCGAGGAGTTTACGGGTTTGGTTTCATGGGACCAAAGGCAGAATACGGACAAAAGAGATAAGATGTGAATTTCAAATAACAACTCTGGGAAAGTGTAACAAATAAAGACATGTGGCCAAAATCTTTAGGGCGGGTTTTTGACAAAAATCGAGACAAAGAACCAGAAGTCTTATTGGATATTACGTTTTTATGGAAACATCTATAGGTCAAAAGGTATTGTAAATAGCCCATGTCATGTCCATCCCTAACAAGAGAATATCAGTAGCCTGTTCAAGATTGTACTCACAAGCAGCGTGAGGGGAGAGTGAACCAAAAGTTGTACTGGTCGTATACTCTTCGAATGATCCCATGCTTTACCGATGAAACCACTAGACAAATAGAAAGAGACTACAAGCTGGAGAACTGCTCAAGTGCACCAGCCGTTTGTCCGATCGGGATCGGCATCAACTATCTGTATTTCCTGTTTAGCTAATGTGTTATATTCTGTCTTAAACTCTGATTAAACACATATCCACCAGATCGGTTTACAGACGATCCTGATTTAAAGTGACCAAAGGCAGCTTTAACTTTGGCTAGTTATAACAATTGGGTGGAAATCCAGCTGTGCATCCTTTCCACCCTGTCCCCTCTATATCAGCCTCGGTTGGCTTCAATGGGAGTAAGGTTACAGGCGGCGTGCAAACCCTGCCTTCATCCGGTTCCATCAATTTCCCGACTGCCAGTTTAGTTTTAAATTGCCTCCTCCATGAGAGGAAACCAATTCCCTCTCCCTCCACCCAACGAATTCCAAGCAAGTCTAGAATCTGGAAGCTTCCTACACTATGTGCCTGAGCAATTAGCTGTCGAAACGGGCTGATTTATGGAATAGCAAAAGCAGACTTTAGCTAGTGCATGTGTTGTCTTTCCAATCCCTATATCCAATATGACGGGTCTGTGCCGAACTATGATGTACTGGAGCGGATTTTCATTCAATACTGAAAGCCTGGGGAGAGGCCTTGTACTCAGCAGGCACCTGATTATAAATGTTATTTTCAGTTTATTTTGTTTAAAAACTCCGGTAAAAAGTGGAATGTTACACGTTCCATTCTTCCTCTAAGATTGTTGTTGATGAGGATGCGGACTTTCATTAGTGCCGCCCAATTTTTGTTCCCTATGTCTACTCTGAGCAGAAAATGACCGGGTGTCAGAAGGGATCGTCAAGTGTATTCCACAATAGAACATGCAATCAAAGAGGTGAGGCTGAAGCTCACTGAAACTTGGGCTTCAGCTTTCTAAGCTTATATCTGCAAGCTTCAGATGCCAAACTTCCGATGCAGCTCCTTGGTCGAGACACAGGATAATTCGGTTGGCACCGACAGCGAGCCAGCCATTGGAACAGGGAGGGTAGGCAAAAGGTTAGAGCGTGAGTCCATTCCTGCACCATCTGACTCCACATTAAGGCAAGTTAAAAACTGTTTTACTTACCTTCTGTTGGTGGCCTCCCTAGGTGCCTGTAAGGACCATTACAGACAAAGGTATTAGAAATTATAAGTGGAAATAATGAAATGACAGAGACATGAAACAAATATTTCCAATTGTCTTGAAGGAGAAGGCATACATACATTCTAGAAATAGTGGAGAACCAAGGGTCGAGTGCAGATTCCTCTATAACAGAATGGAAAGTGACAAATGTAACGTGCCTGTCAAGAAAGGAGGAAAAGAGAAAACATGGAACTGTACACCAGTTAGCCTCAGATCAGTACGAAGGGAAATGTTAATCAAATAATCTATTGTTGGGGAATTAGTAACAGGGCATTCGCAAATCATAATATGATTAGGCAGCGTAAACATTTTTGATGAAAGTCAACTCATGGTTAACACAATCTAATAGAGCTTGTGAGGTTGGAACTAGCAGGGTAGATAAGGGGAAAGAGCGCATGTATTGCAATTGGATTTTCAAAACGCTTTTGATAAATTGCCACACAAGAGGATATTATGCAACATTATCCGTTTTGTAATAGGGGGTAATCTACTTGCATGTATTGAGTTTTGCTTAACGGAAATAAGACTCATAATAGGAATAAAAGGCTTTTTTAAATGCTTGGCTGTAATGAGTGGGATACCGCAGGGATCAGTGCATGGGCTGCAGGTATTTATAATCTACATCAATGGTTTACATTAGGGGAACGAATGTAACAAATTCAAATTTGCTGACGAGTCAAAACTAGGTGGGAAACTAAGTTATGAGGAGATACAACGTGACTGCAAATAGATATAGACAGGTTAAGTGAGTGCGCAATAACAGGCCAAATGAAAAATGATGTGACTTAAATGTAAATTTGTGCACTTTGGTAGAAATAACAGAAAAACAGAACATTTTATAAATGGTAAGAGATTGGGATATATTGGTGTGCAGAGCAACCTGAGAGTCCTTATACACGAATCACACAAAGTTAACATGCAGGTACAGCAAGCAATTACGAAATAAAACAGTATGGCAGCCGTCATTACAAAACGATTGGTGAATAAAGTAAAGATTTTTTCTTGCGATTTTGTAAGTTCTTGGTGGGAACACACGTGGAGTAATTTGTACAGTTTAGGTATCCTTACGTAATAGAAACATAGCAAAATAGAAAATATTTACAGGAGTAGGCCATTCGGCCCTTCGAGCCTGCATCACAATTCAATATGATCATGATGATCATGCACCTTCAGTACCCCATTCCTGCTTTCTCTGCATACCCATTGATCTCTTTAGCCATAAGGGTCAAATCTAAGTCTCTTTTGAATATATCTCAACAGCTTTCTGTGGTACAAAATTCAACAGGTTCACAATTCTCTGGATGAAGAAGGCTCTCCTCATCTCGGGCCGAAATGGCTTACCCCTTATCCTGACTGTGACCCCTGGTTCTGGACTTCCACAACATCAGGAACATTCTTCCTGCATCTAACCTGTCCAATCCCGTCAGAATTTTATGTGTTTCTATGAGATCCCCATTCATTCTCCTAAATTCCAGTGAGTATAAGCCGAGTCGATCCAATCTTTCTTTATATGTCAGTTCTGCCATCCCGGGAATCAGTCTGGTGAACATTCCATGCACTCCTTCAATAGCAAGAACGTCCTTTCTCAGATTAGGAGACCAAAACTGTATGCAATATTGAAGGTGTGGCCTCACCAATGACCTGTACAACTGCAATATGACTTCCCTGCTCCGATACTCAAATCCTCTCGCTATGAAGGCCAACTTGCCATTTGCCTTCTTCACTGCCTGCTGTACCTACATGCCAACTTTCAATGACTGATGTACCATTATACCCAGGTCTGGTTGTACCTCCCCTTTTCCTAATCGATCACAATTCAGATAATATTCTGCCTTCCTGTTTTTGCCACCGAAGTGGTTAACCTCACATGTATGTACATTATACCGGATCTGCCATGCATTTGCCCACTTACCTAACCTGTCCAAGTCACCCTGCAGCCTCTTAGCCTTCTCCTCACAGCTCATACTGCCACACAGCTTAGTGTCATCTGCAAATTTGAAGATATTACGTTCAATTCCTTCATCTACATCATTAATGTATATTGTAAATAGCTGAGGTCCCAGCACTGATACTTGCAGTAACCCACTAGTCACTGCCTGCCATTCTGAAAAGGATCCGTTTATTCCTACTCTTTGCTTCCTGTCTGCCAACCAGTTCTCTATCCACGTCAATACATTACCCCCAATACCATGTGCTTTAATTTTGCACACTAATCTCTTATATGGGACCTTGTCAAAAGCCTTTTGAAAGTACGAATATACCACATCCACTGGTACTCCCTTGTCCACTCTTCTAGTTACATCCTCAAAAAATTCTAGAAGATATGTCAAGCATGATTTCCCTTTCATAAATCCATGCTGACTTGGACCGATCCTGTCACTGCTTTCCAAATGCGCTGCTATTATATCTTTAATCATGATTCCAACATTTTCCCCACTACCGATGTGAGGCTAACTGGTCTATAATTCACTGTTTTCTCTCTCCCTCCTATTTTAAAAAGTGGGGTTACATTAGCTACCCTCCAATCCATAGGAACTGATCCAGTGTCCATCGAATTTTGGAAAATGATCACCAATGCATCCATAATTTCTAGGGCCAGTTCCTTAAGTACTCTGGGATGCACACTATCAGGCCGAGGGGATTTATTGGCCCTCAATTTCCCTAACACAATTTCCTGACTATTAAGAATTTCCTTCAGTTCCTCCTTCTCGCTAGATCCTCAGTCCCCTATTATTTTCGGGAGGTTATTCGTGTCTTCCTTCATAAAGACAGAACCAAAGTATTTGTTCAATTGGTCTGCCATTTCCATGTTCTCCATTATGAATTCACCTCATTCTGACTGCAATTGGCCTGCATTAGTCTTCACTAATCTTTTTCTCTTCACGCATCTATAGAAGCTTTTGCAGTCAGTTTTTATGTTCCCTGCAAACTTACTCTCGTACTCTATTTTCCGCCTCCTAATTAACCCCTTAGTCCTCATCTGCTGGGTTCTAAATTTCTCCCAGTCCTCAGGTTTGCTGCTTTTTCTGGCCAGTTTATATGCCTCTTCCTTGGATTTAACACAATTTCTCTTGTTAGCCATGGTTGAGCCACCTTTCCCTTTTTAGTTTTATGCCAGACAGGGATGTACAACTGTTGTAGTTCATCCATGTGATAGTTAAATATCTGCCATTGCCTATCCACCGTCAGCCCTTTAACATAGAAACATAGAAACATAGAAAATAGGTGCAGGAGTAGGCCATTCGGCCCTTCGAGCCTGCACCGCCATTCAATGAGTTCATGGCTGAACATGCAACTTCAGTACCCCATTCCTGCTTTCTCGCCATACCCCTTGATTCCCCTAGAAGTAAGGACTATATCTAACTCCAGTCGCCAGTCTATCTTAGTCAATTCACGTCTCATACCATCAAAGTTACCTTTCTTTAAGTTCAAGACCCTAGTCTCTGAATTAAGTGTGTCACACTCCATCTGAATGAAGATTTCTACCATATTATGGTCACTCTTCCCCAAGGGGCCTCGCAGAACCAGATTGCTAATTCATCATCTATCATTATACAAGACCCAGTCTAGGATGGCCTGCTCTCTAGTTGGTTCCTCGACATATTGGTCTAGAAACCATCCCATATACACTCCAGGAAATCCTCCTCCACAGTACTGCTACCAGTTTAGTTAGGCCACTCTATATGTAGATTGAGGTCACCCATGATAACTGCTATACCCTTATTGCACGCGTTCCTAATTTCCTGTTGGATTGTATTCCCCAACCTCCTTACTACTGTTTGATGGTCTGTACACAACTCCCACTAACGTTTTCTGCTTTTTGAAGTTTCGCAGCTCTACCCATATAGATTCCACATCATCCACGCTAATGTCATTCCTTACTATTGCGTTAATCTCCTCTTTAACCAGTAACGCTACCCCACCTCCTTTTCCGTCCTGTCTATCCTTCCTGAATATTGAATACCCCTGGATGTTGAGTTCCCAGTCTTTGTTACCCTGGAGCTATGACTCCATAATCCCAATTACATCATATCCATTAACAGCAATCTGCAAAGTTAATTCATCCACCTTTTTACGAATGCTCCTCACATTGAGACTCAGAGCCTTCAGGCTTGTTTTTAACACTCTTTGTCCTTTTAGAATTATGTTGTAATGTGGCCATTTTTGATTTTTGCCCTTGATTTCTCTGCCCTCAACTCTTGTTTTTCTCCTTCCTATCTTTTGCTTCGGCCCCCTTTTTACTTCCCTCTGCCTCACTGTATAGGTTCCCATCCTCCTGCCATATTAGTTTAAACCCTCCCAAACAGCACTAGGAAACACTCCACCTCGGACATAGATTCTGGTCCTGCCCAGTTGCAGACCGTCCAGTTTGTATTGATCCCACCTCCCCCAGAATCGGTTCCAATGTCCCAAGAATTTGAATCCCTTGCACCATGCCTCAAGCCATGTATTCTTCTGAACTATCCTGCTATTCCTACTCTGACTAGCATGTGGCACTGGTAGCAATCCTGAGATTACTACCTTTGAGGTTCTACTTTTTAATTTAACTCCTAGCTTCCTAAATTCAGCTTGTAGGACCCCATCCCGTTTTTTCCTGATATCGTTGGTACCTATATATACCACGACAACTGCCTGTTCACCCTCCCCCTCCAGAACACCCTGCAGCAGCTCCGAGACACCCTTGCCCCTTGCACCAGGGAGGCAACATACCATCCTGGAGTCTCGTTTGTGGCCGCAGAAAGGTCTATCTATTCCCCTTACAATAGAATATCCTATCACTATAGCTATCCCACTCTTTTTCCTGCCCTCCTGTGCAGCAGCGCCACCCATGGTGCCATGAGCTTGGCTGCTGCTGCATTCCACTGATGAGCCAGCTTTCCCAACAATATTCAAAACGGTGTATCTGTTTTGGAGGGAGATGGCTGCAGGAGCCCCCTGCATTACCATCCTTCCCTTGCTCTTCCTGCTGGTCACCTATTCCCTATCTGCCTGCGTAACCTTTACCTGTCTTAGTGGGAGTGCAGTGAAGTTTCACTGGACAGATTGCTTGGATGAGGGGATTTTCTTCTGAGGCGAGGTTGAGTAGTCTCGGCCTATACTCTCTCGAGTTTCAAAGAATTTGAAGTGATCTCATTGAAACGAAAAAATTTCTTAAAGGACTGGAGATGGTAGATGCTGGGAGGATATGTCTCCTGGCTGGGGAGTTTAGAATTTCAGAATAAGGGGTCAGCCATTTAGGACTGAGGTGAGGAGGCATTTCTTCAAATCAAAGGATTGTGAATCTTTTGAATTTTCTAACCCAAATCACTGTCAATGCTCATTAGTTGACTATTCCCAAGACAGAAACCGATAGATGTTTGGATATTATGGGAACCATTCGACTCATCGTGTCAGTGCCAGCCGCAACGGAGCCATCCTTCCTATTCCGACTTTCCAGCTCTTGGTCCATAGCTTTGTTGGTTACTCCACTTCAAGTGCCAATCCAGTTACTTTTTAAAATGCGATTCAGGTTTTTGCCTCCTCCACCCTTTCGCGCATTGAGTTCGAGGCCCATTCCACACTATGGGTGGGAAAGGTTCTCCTCATCTATCCATCTAATCCATCTACCATTTACTTAAAATCTATGTCACATGGTTATTTGATAAATGAAATATGCCCTTCATATCTACTCTATCCAGAACCCTCATGATTTCTTATGTTCTTGTATACTTACTTGTATTCCCCCAGCACGTACACCACTGGTGCTGAAAAACTTTGCAGTATTTCTGTCCCAGCAAATGTATAACACTAGTGCGGCAAAATAAGAGTCTTCGCCTGCAGTGCAGTAGATGGGTCTCCGTCAGTCCAACAAAAGTGGGGCCTCGAATATGAATAGAATCAGCTTTAGCAGCAGAAGGGCATTTCCACGTCTTATATTACTGTAGGCATCCTAGTACTGGAGGACCATGTTCATATCTCGTGCAAATGTAGAGTACAACTGGTACCTTAGAAGCAGTAGCACCATCAGTGTAAGTGTAGGGATACACTTATGCCTGACAATAACCTTCACCACTAGTATAAGTGTAGGAGTACTGGTACAACTGGAGGAGGACGGTCAGTTTTAGTGCAAATGTACGCTGCCACTAATATCAGAATAGCACTTTCACTTCCAGTGTAACTGTACGTGTGCCACTAGTACCAGAAGAACACGGTCATCTCTGGTGTAAGTGCGGGGCTACCACTCGTACCGAAGGAGTACTTTCACACCTAGTATAAATGTAATGTGTCACTAGACCCAGAGCAGCATGTTCACCTCTAATATAAGTACAGAATTACCAGTAGTACAGGAAAAGCATGTTCACCTCTAGCATAGTGTAGGTGTACCACTACACCCAGAGTAGCGTGTTCAACTCTAATATAAGTATAGGTTTATCACTATTACAGGAGAAGCATTGCCACCTCTATTGTAGTTGTAGGGGTAACACTAATGCCGCTAAAGCGAGGAAGTAGTAAGGGGTTTAGCAGCTTTGAAAGTCGATAAAACCCCAGGCCCGGATGAGCCGTATCTATGCTGTTAAGAGATGCAAAAGAGGAAATAGCAGTGGCTCTGTTCTTTATTTTCCAATCCTCTCTGGCTACAGGTGTGGGGCCGGAGGACTGGATGATAGCTAACGTGGAACATTTGTTTAAAGAGGGAGAAAGCGATAGACCGAATAATTACAGGCAGTCAGCCTAACATCGGTGGTGGGAAAATTATTGAAAAAAATCTGATTGACAGATAAATGTTCATTTAAAAGATATGGATTAATCAAGGACAGTCAGCATGGATTTGTTAAGGGAAGGTCTTGTCTGACTAACTTGGAGGTAACCAGGAAGGTCAATGCCATTAATACGTTTGATGCAGTTAATATGTATTTTAGCAAGGCCTTTGAAAAGGTCACACATGGCACACTGGTCAGGAAAGTAAAAACCCATGGGATCCAGGAAAAGTGGGAAGTTGGATCCAAAATTGGTTGAGAATCAAAGCATAATGGTTGTTTGGTGTTTGGCCAATTTGTGACTGAAATGCTTTTACCAGTGGTGATCCGCAGGGCTCAGTATTAGATCCATTGCTCTATGTGGTATATCAACGGTTTAGACTTGAATATACGCGGTATGATTAAGAAATTTTCAGATGTTACTAAAAGTCAGCTGTGTCGATGATAATGAAGAAGAACGCTGTAGACTCCAGTAAGATATCAATGAACTAGTTAGGTGGGCAGAGCAGAGGCAAATGGAATTAATCCGTAGAAGTGTGAGGTAATGCATTTGGGGTGGTTTAAACAGGAAATGGAATACACATTAAATGGTAGGACACTGCAAAGTGTAGAGGAAAAAAGGGACCTTGAAGTACATGTAAACAGAGCCCTGAAATTAGCAGTTCAGGTGGATAAGGTAGATATGAAGGCGTACGGACCAAGAACTGTAAAATTGTATGGGCTGGATAGCTCTTTGATGGCCAGCGCGGACATGTTAGGCTGAAATGGTCTCCTTTCATGCTGTAAACTTCCATGATTCTATGATTCTATACCAGCAGAGCACTGTCAGTTCGAATATAATTATAGTTTACCACTAATATCAGAAGCGCACTGTCAGTGCCAGTGTAATTGTGTTGGTATCGTTGCTATCGGTGGAACACGGTCACATCGAGAGCAACTGTTGGTGTGCCATTGGTGCAGAACAACCTGGAGCACCGCTGGTGTAAGTGCAGGAAACCACTCGATCAGGACGTTCACGTCCAACACCTGACTAAGTTCAGCTTTATCGCTGGTGCCAGAGAAGCAAGATTACCTCAAGTATAAGTGCAGTGTACAACTAGAACTGCAGTGGCACTTTCTCCTCTATTGGAAATGTAGTGGTATGAATAGTACCAGAGATGTAAGATCACCACGATTTTAAGTGTGGGTCATCCACAGTTACAAGAGAAGCACTCTCACCTCAAATGTAAGTGTAGGTTTACAACAACTACCAGAGGAATGCGGTTACCTTCAATGCCCTACGATTGTGCTCACAACCAATTGTGCACGACATGGCTCACCAGCTGTTCTGAACGGGTTTGACCAATCAGACTGAGTCAAGGATAGGGGCAGGACATGCGGCTAGGGGAGCTGCCATCACTGCTCCTGTAGTAATAGGCTCAGCAGCTGTACTGTGAGATTGCACATTCTAATTGTAATGAAGATTTTATTTGAGCACGCTTTTTAGAAAATTCCCGCTAACACTTTCAATTATTTCATTAATCTGATGAATCAGACGAAAACAATTTACCTCAGTCTATTTGTTAAATGACTGTAAATAATGCTAATTATGAGTTAACCTGATTGACTCTCTGGTGGATTGACGTGTGGATAAATATATGTTCCCTTCCATTACCTCAGATGTGTGCCTATCAGAATATTTCAGTTCCAAACAAATACATCCACTGTCACGAAAATGGGCCAACTAACGATGCTACAGGTAAAAGCGATCTATTACCCGATTCTCGCAGTCATCGGTGTTCCAGGTGAGTCATATTAACCTGTTTGTTGTTGATCTGTGTGAACTGACTCCTGTTCTTACCACATGTTGCATAAGATAACGTGTTTTCTAGATGGCAGCATTACAGGGTCAGTAGAGACTGGAACAATCTCACTGAAGCGCCCGTCCACACTTTCTGCTTTCCCCTTAAGCTGATATCATTAATGAAGTTACAATATTCTCTGAAGCTGCAGTACAAGGATTTTGGCTGATTTCTGGATTGTCTCGATGCCCCGTGCACAGTGAGCACTGCAGCAGGTCAGTAAAGTATGTGGGTTGGTTTTGAAGGTTAGAGGTCCATTACTAATCATATTCCACACTGGTCCTTGCTGATAGTAACACCGAATGGAGTAAAATGCTCTCACCAGATATTTCCATATATATTTCTATATTTCAATCAGACACTCCAACATTATTTCTCTGCTCTCTTTTTCTTACAGCGAACTTGATGACAATTGTTATTTTATCCCGAAGGAACTGTGGCCTTTCCAAGTGTATCTCTGTCTACATGATTGCCATGGCATCCGTGGATCTACTGATCATGATCGTCAATGTAATGCTGTACCATATTTTCAGTAATCGCTTTCCACTTTCATTCCTGTCCCACACTCCCGTGTGTAAGCTCATTATATACATGACTGCTGTCAACCTTGATTTGTCTGTTTGGTTCACCGTTTCCTTCACATTTGACCGATTTGTGGCTATCTGCTGCCAGAAGTTTAAAACAAAGTATTGCACCGAGAGAACTGCGGCCATGGTTATAACAGCTTTCACAGTCCTCATCTTTTTAAAGAACATCCCTGTTTTGCTTGCATATGAACCTCATCAAATAATTAACAAGGTACATTGGGGTTGCATGACAAGTGTAGCATTTGTTTCCTCACCTCCAGGTGCGGCATACATCTGGTTTCACAGCGCCTGGGGCATTTGGCATCCCCTTACTTTAATTACCTTGTTAAATTGTTTGACGGTCAGACGTATTTTAGTGGCCAGTAGATCCCGCAGGGGACTCAGGGGCCACAGGAGTGAGAAGCAGAGCGATTCAGAGATGGAGAACCGAAAGAAATCCATAATTTTACTCTTCGCTATATCGGGCAGTTTTATATTGTTGTGGCTGACTGCTGCCGTGAGTTTGGTAACTACCAGGTTGGCAAGCATCAATTATTACCAAGGTGACCTCACAGACCCTGGATATATTGCCACTGAAACAGGAGCAATGTTAAAGTTTTTGAGTTGCTTTCAAAACCCATGTATTTATGCAGTGACCCAGAGGAAATTCAGAGAAGAGCTGAAGACAGTGGTGAAATCTTCCTGGACATTCATTCAGAGGTTGGTTAGAAAAAGACAGTAAAACGATTCAATTCTAAAGAAAGCTTCCTCGTCACTATAGCTCAATTTTACCTCTATTTCCACCGTAGAACATCCGTTTTCTCTGGTGATTGAAAAATTGGTGAGATCTTGTGTGAACATTTCAGCCATTTTGTAGCATGTGTTTGATTTATGCATTGCTTTAGTTTTTCACACTTGTTTCGCTGAGTAAACATAATCTATTCCTGCAAATGAAGCACAGTCATGTTCAGGGATCAAGGATAACAATGATGAGTTCAGCAGTGGAGCCGGACATGTGGACAAGACAGGAATCCACCATACACTGCAGATAAAGGAATCAGGCGTCGCACTTAAAAATCATCAATAAAGTTTCATTCTCTGCTAAAATCATCAAAGGTCTTGTGATCACCAATATTGGTAATTTTCCTGCAAGTTTGGTGTGAATAATACAGGCGCGGATCTCTCGATTGGACACCATTCCTCATTGGCTTTTGTCACGTGATCAGTGGAGAAAACAGTTGGAACTCAGTTCATCGATGTGACCTTTCACCTCTTGTGTCCCAGATACTGACTGAAATTGTCGATTGTGCACCGACTGCTGTCTCTGACTCAGCACAAAGATGGAGCTGGCTCTTGTATTGTGCTGTCGATAAAGTTATGCTGAGTAATATTATTGATATTCTGTATCAAGGTCTCTCCTCAGATACAGTAAATGAATGTTAAAATAATGACTTCCATAATTTTTTAAACTATCAATTGATGCAAGTAATCGGATGTAAACGGATACGATATAGTTGCAATTATGGAAACATGGTTGCAGGGTTACCAGGGTTGGGAACTGAATATCCAAGAATGTTCCATATTTAGGAAGGAGAGGCAACAAACAATGGTGTGGGATAAATTGTAAGGTTGCAAATAGGGGGTCAGAATTATGCTGAAGGTAGTGAACATATAATTGCCTACGCATTTAAAACTTCCTTATACAGGCATAGCACACATACGAATTAAACTGTAGCTTAACCTTAGTCACACTTAAACAGCCGAAGTCAGTTGTTTTGTTTAAAAGTCCCTGAGGAAGAGATAAAGAAGCCAGTACAAACCACCCTAAGCCTCGGATAGACTGGGGTAGAGGGCAAAATGGAACAAAACAATGATGAGAGATGCACAGTTGCATGTATCACTCAGAGCCCGTCTGATAAGAGTCGACAAATCAATGGCACTTCGCTGATAACAGCAGACCTATCGATGATTTTGAGGAGGATAGCTCCTCTCCAAAACCTGTATAAATTATGCTTGAAAATTATTGTATTTCGGAGGTTCCACGACTGAACCTTCCCTTGCAATTGTTCGTAATAAAAGCTGATTGAACCTGGGATTTCGTGTGTTCACTTCCGTGGTCGATAAACAACAGGAGAAGGGCGAGGTATCGATTAACTACATCAGTTAGTCCACCTTGAGGGAGCGAAGCCTCCTTTTTCCCCAACAGAAGGGTAGGTGTCGATTAACTATATCAGTTAGTCCACCTTGAAGGAGAGAAGCCTCCTTTTTAACCCCTACATTTGGCGTCACGAACAGGATGCAGACCCTCTGACATGGATGATGTGACAGCTGAATGGCAGTGAGTATGTTTTGTAACACCTGCAGCTGTAGCATTGACGGGGAAGGAGGTAATCTGTATAAAGAATTAGAAGGGTAAATCTGTAGAACAAGTTACAGCGAACCAGGGAAGGATGAAAACCAAGGGCGGGATCGCTTTATTGCCTGAAAAAGAAGGGGGAAGAGGACCCCAGCGATCGTTAGAGGAAAATTAAGGTGTATGTCCCGAAGCGTGACATGGTAATAACATGGAGAAGCCGGTATTCATCGTGTGCAGCGCAAAGAAGAAGGAATACAACCTAAAGAGTGGGGTGGAACCCCAGGATCCTAGGAAAATTGGCCAGTGGGATACAATGCTAGCTGAGAAAAATGGAAAATTAATAAAAGAAAATTGCTGAAAAAACACGTTGAATTTAAAAAGGACAGCGTGTTTATATCAAAAGATAAAAATGCGACCTTGAAAGCCGCAGCTGCTAGAAAGAGAAACAGAGATCTTTAGGAAAATGGACTGGAGGAAAATCATCAAAATACAAAACCTCATTTGAAGAAAGGAGATGAAATTAGTTGTGAAAAAGATATTGGTTTAAATATAAAAACTTACGAGTTAAACCCGACACAGAAGTATTGTGCTGAGAAAGAAACACAAAGATGTTTAACTATGGAATAGAGGAAGATCATCAAAAAAGAAAAATGATTATGTTTGGATTCAAAAGGGCAAAAAAACCTAAGTTATGCGAACTCCGCAAAGGAAGGAAAAAACTGGGAATTAGAGAATTCGAAAAAAAGCTGGAACCGGCACAGAAGTTTAGATTTTGTGCAGAGAGAAATAAAACACAAGATTTGCTCAGTGAATGGGACCGTAAAAATGAAATGCTGGACTGCATATAGCTTGTGGTAAAATTGGATTTCAGTCAACAAAATAGCGATTAAAAATGTGTGGTCTTGTTTTAAATCAGTGAAAAAATCTTTGCCAAGTATTAGAATTGGAAGTTTAGAGAAATTGGAGTTTAATCTAAAATGCTGTTTTTCCCAATGAGAAGGTTTTATTATGACAACTTTACTAATGATTCCTGCTGTTTTAATGGAGTTCCAATTCCTAAGCAAGTTTTGAAAGCACAAAGACTTGGGAAAAACATTGTCATGATTATGTGAAGTCATGTAATGACGTCAGGCCTTCTTACAAACCTCTAAAGGAGTTAAACCTTTCCATTGACAGCTGTTTTATACTGGACATTATTAATTTGGATTTCTTAATAAAAGAAAGACTCACCTGACAGACGGAGGAAATGGTGGGATTTTCAGAACAAAAATAAAATGAAGAACATAAGAACATAAGAATTAGGAACAGGAGTAGGCCATCTAGCCCCTCGAGCCTGCTCCGCCATTCAATAAGATCATGGCTGATCTGGCCGTGGACTCAGCTCCACTTACCCGCCCGCTCCCTGTAACCCTTAATTCCCTTATTGGTTAAAAATCTATCTATCTGTGACTTGAATACATTCAATGAGCTAGCCTCAACTGCTTCCTTGGGCAGAGAATTCCACAGATTCACAATCCTCTGGGAGAAGAAATTCCTTCTCAACTCGGTTTTAAATTGGCTCCCCCGAATTTTGAGGCTGTGCCCCCTAGTTCTAGTCTCCCCGACCAGTGGAAACAACCTCTCCGCCTCTATCTTGTCTATCCCTTTCATTATTTTAAATGTTTCTATAAGATCACTCCTCATCCTTCTGAACTCCAACGAGTAAAGACCCAGTCTACTCAATCTATCATCATAAAGTAACCCCCTCATCTCCGGAATCAGCCTAGTGAATCGTCTCTGTACCCCCTCAAAAGCCAGTATATTCTTCCTTAAGTAAGGTGACCAAAACTGCACGCAGTACTCCAGGTGCGGCCTTACCAATACCCTATACAGTTGCAGCAGGACGTCCCTGCTTTTGTACTCCATCCCTCTCACAATGAAGGCCAACATTCCATTCACCTTCCTGATTACCTGCTGCACCTGCAAACTAACTTTTTGGGATTCATGCACAAGGACCCCCTGGTCCCTCTGCACCACAGCATGTTGTAATTTCTCCCCATTCAAATAATATTCCCTTTTACTGTTTTTTTTTCCAAGGTGGATGACCTCACACTTTCCGACATTGTATTCCATCTGCCAAACCTTAGCCCATTCGCTTAACCTATCTAAATCTCTTTGCAGCCTCTCTGTGTCCTCTACACAACCCGCTTTCCCACTAATCTTTGTGTCATCTGCAAATTTTGTTACACTACACTCTGCCCCCTCTTCCAGGTCATCTATGTATATTGTAAACAGTTGTGGTCCCAGCACCGATCCCTGTGGCACACCACTAACTACCGATTTCCAACCCGAAAAGGACCCATTTATCCCGACTCTCTGCTTTCTGTTCGCCAGCCAATTCTCTATCCATCCTAATACATTTCCTGTGACTCCGCGTACCTCTATCTTCTGCAGTAACCTTTTGTGTGGCACCTTATCGAATGCTTTTTGGAAATCTAAATACACCACATCCATCGGTACACCTCTATCCACCATGCTCGTTATATCCTCAAAGAATTCCAGTAAATTAGTTCAACATGATTTCCCCTTCATGAATCCATGCTGCGTCTGCTTGATTGCACTATTCCTATCTAGATGTCCCGCTATTTCTTCCTTAATGATAGTTTCAAGCATTTTCCCCACTACAGATGTTAAACTAACCGGCCTATCGTTACCTGCCTTTTGTCTGTCCTCTTTTTTAAACAGAGGCGTTACATTAGCTGCTTTCCAATCCGCTGGTACCACCCCAGAGCCCAGAGAATGCCTATGTAATAATACTCACCTGCTACAGAGCACAGATAGATACTCAAACAAAACAAATTCAAGAGACAGAAGCTAAGATAAATAAGCTGGAAGAGATGTTCAGCCATGAACTCATTGAATGGCGGTGCAGGCTCCAAGGGCCAAATGGCCTACTCCTGCACCTATTTTCTATGTTTCTATGTAAGACAGGACCAGCAATACACAGCTGTAACACCATCACCTGTGGTAATAGAGCCAATGTGCCTCATGTCCACAACCCCAAACTAACAGTCAACCAGACAGGGATAATGAGTGTGCAGTAGAGTGGCCCCCAGCACATGATAATGGCTACATATCAGCGGCCCCAATACACACTACCACCATTCCCACCAATGGACGTAGAGCAGCTGACATTACCACACAGGAGGTACCTTTCAGCCCACAGCAGAGACAAATTCTATTGAATAAGTACCAACACCTAAGTCAAAATAGTAGAAATACAGAATTCTGACAAAAGATTGGAGTAGAATATGAATGTGATTCAAAAGGCAGGTGAAAGCGTAGGGGAGTACGGGAAACGAGAATGGATTGAATACAAAGACCACTCTGGGGTTGATGACCCCGACAAAAATGTGCAGCATTCTTGAAAATGTTCAAAGACGGACTGGGAGAGGCACATCCAAAGATAATTACGTTAGGATTTATGATAGTAGATAATTACGATGAAACTTTGGAATGGGCAGAACATGGAGAGGAGTTAAAGTTAGAACAAAAGGAGAAAATAGCAAAAATAGCAGCAACAGCGGTTGCAGCAGAGACGAAGGAGGAGGAGATACACCCCCACGTAGCTTCCCTGATATGTTTGAACTGTAATAATGGAGGCCACTTCAGTAGGAATTGTCCGCAGAAAAGAAGAGGTTACGGAAATTCTCAAGGGAAGTGTCACAATTGTGGTAAACTTGGACATTTGGCCAAAGATTGCTGGAGTAAGGGAGGAGGCGCAGGGAGGCAAGGCCCACAACAGGCAAAGAAGGGAACACCATTAACCAGGGAAGAGCTGATGGACATGCTCAGACAGGTACTGCATCACTGCTACCACTGCCACCACCGCCCCGACCTGAGACACCCTCCAACGAGGATATCATCAATATGCTCCAATTAGCCAGTACACGTTAAGTGTTGCCAGCCTCCGGCGGAGGTATGGGACGGCAGCTAGGGGATCCAAGGATGTTTATTACGGAAGTGTTAGGGGGCTGGCACTGCAATATGCTCGTAGACACAGGAGCGTCCGTTTCCATAACCAACAACCAATTTAGATTTTCCCCAGACCCGCAGGACTGTAAACATCCAAGGTGTGGGTGCAGGTTATCAGAAAGCAACCCGAAGTGAAATGGTGTTATTAGAAGTACAGGAATTAATGCTACCTACTCGGTTTTCGTGCTGTCAGAACACAGAAGGCAGCATACTGGGCATCCATATCTTAAGGGAGATTGGGGTACTGATAGATCCCCAGCGTAACCGGATAATTTGGGGGGATAATCACAAAAACCAAATGAAGTTCGAACACCCGGGACACCAGCAGCAACAAGTGGCCGGAATAACCCGAATCCAGCCTGCGTGGGAAACAAAAGGTGTGTGGGGTAGCGTGTGTCAATTATACCCGAATCTGTGGGCACAATAAAAGCAAGATTGTGGACTAGCAGAGATACCACCCATCAAAATTCCTGGACCCAAGCACAAAGCTCACCGACAGTACCCATTGAGAACCGAAGCTGAGGCAGCGGTCTGTCAGATAGTGCAGGAATTAGAGGAGGAAGGGGCCGTGAAACACGTAATAGCCTCCACTAATTCACTTGTGTGGCCGGTAAAGAAACACGACAGGTCTTACTGACTAACTATCGATTATACCGCCCTGAATAAGCTGACTCCCCAAGAACACCCAATAGTGGCAAGTCTGGCCACAATTTTTAATGGCCTGGATCCAGAACATAAGATCTTCACCGTGCTGGATATAGTGAATAGATTTTGGGCCATACCCTTAGACAAAGAGTCCCAAGGAAAATTGCCTTCACCGTAAAGGGAAAACAATACACATGGACCAGAGTGCCATAGCGATTCCATAATGGCCCGAGCATATTTCATCGAGTATTGCCAGAGATTTTGGAACCAGTAGACATAGGAGAAGGAAGGAGTGAAGCAACATATCTAGGATACATAATATCACAAGGGAAGAGACAGATGCCTGACGACAGAAAGAAAGCAATTCGATCAATGCCCAGGCCAGGAAACCATGAAAGGGGGTCAGGCAAGTACGAGAGCTATTCAACTACTGCAGAAATGTCGAGATGGCCCAACCTATACAGGACCTGGGCAAAGGGGGGGGGGAAATCCTCCCGAGAGCCAGTAAACTGGGGCCCAGATCAAGAAACTGCATGTGTGTAGTTAAAACAAGCTCTCACAAGTGCCCTTTCACGTCTACATCTAACATAGGAATGATCATTATAACGCGGTAGTGACTCAATTACATGGGGACAGGCATAGACCAGTGGCAATATACTCAGGTAAGCCACAACCCATAGCCGCAGGATGATCCAGGTGTGTTGCTGCCCGAGACTGTGCAGCATGGGCCATCAGAGTTAGCGAACCAATAATAATGTCAGGATGCATTGTTCGACATACCCAGCATACCTTAATAGAATTAATTAACACTGGAAGGCTAAAAACGGTATCCAATGCACGAAGGGCAGAGTGGGAAGCAATGCTCATACTGCCTGGGCCCCCTCAACGGGACAGTAACAATAATAAAAGACAACTGTAACAACCCTGCAGGGTGGATCCTTATGGAGGGGGAGGAGCATCAGTGTAGCCCAACAGGAGAAGACAAGGGAAGTAGTCAGGCAAGTGAAACCCTACGTGAGGAGGCAGACATGGATCTATATGTAAATGGGTCTCGGCGCAATATCAATGGGAGACCACGGACGGGATGGGCCATGGTAGATAGCAGCAGATAGGTCAAAGCCGAAGGATGGTTAGAAGTTGAACTATCAGCTCAAGTGGCTGAATTAGTGGTTCTCATTGAGGCTCTGAGGCTGGCTAGGGGAAAAAGAATAAACATCTGCACAGACAGTCAATATGCTTTTGGAGTAGTGCATGATTATATGATAGCCTGGAGCAGACGGGGATACATGACCTCAGGAGGAGGGCCAATTAAACACGAGGAGAATGTTGAACACCTAGTGGTAGCCTCCCTCTTGGCCCAGGAGTGTGCGATAATAAAGGTCAAAGTGCACATAAAAAGTAATGATCATGATCAACAGGGAAATGCATGGGCAGACGAGGTGGAGACAGGTACACTGGCCAGGAAAGCCCAGGTCGGAGCATGTACAATCAGGTCTGAGGAAAGAAACATGCTTAAGGTACAGGGAGAAGCCACTCCACAGGAAAAGGAGGGATGGAAGCAGAGAGGGGCCCAACATGGGACCGACAGGATGTGAAGGAAAGACGGGAATGTGGTGGTCCCAGAATGCATCCAGGGGAGCCTATTAAATTTATACCACGGGTATGTCCATACTGGTAGAACCAACATGATACGCTCGATATCCAGATGCTGGTGGTGGAAGGGAATAGGTCGAGATATAGAGGACCACAGTAGAAGGTGCGTGATATGCGCAAAATACAACCCAGGAGGAAAAGTAAAGGTCAGAATGGGACATCAGCCCCGACCAAAAGGACCCTGGGAAAACCTGCAGATAGGTTTTACTGGACCGTTACCCAGCAACAAGGTGAAGACATACTGCCTAGCTAAAATAGATCAGTTTACAAAGTGGGTAGAGGCTTTCGCCACTAGAAATTGTTCAGCAGAATCTGTGGGCAGGATCCTAGCAGAAGAAATAATACCCGATGGGGAATGCCACAACAGCTGGACTCAGATGAGGGTACACACTTCACAGAGAAGGTGATGAAACAGGTTTGCGCGTTACTCGGGATCAGGCAAAAATATCCCATATCAAAGAGACTGGAAAGGGATGGGTAGATAGGATACCCCGAGTACTAATGAAGCTCAAGGCAACCCCTAGTCAGACAACAGGACTGACACCCTTTGAACTAAAAAAAAGACAGGTTACGGAAGTTTGTAATGGAACTCTGTAAGCAGTTACATGATTTAAAGGCACAGGCTAGAGATTAGCAAATCAAGGACTTAGAGAACGACACTAAGGAACAGAAGGTCCAAACACCCCAAATAGGCAGTCAGGTGATTACCCCAGAGAGGTCCGGGCTCGCACCCAAATGGATCAGACCATATCAGGTAATAATGGTAAGTTATGGTAGTCATAAGGGGTATCGACAAGTGGAAACACCGGACCCAGTTAAAAAGAAGCATGGTCACTAACTAACCAGTGATGGCCGGAAAATGTTGTTTTTTTGCAGGAATCTCGAACTCGTGGAAACAACGTGGGTAACGCAGCCTCATTCCAAGGACAACAGGCTGAGGGACGGCAAGGCCTGTATTACAGGGATTCGGGCGACATTAATTTAATAAAGAATAAAAAATACTGATGGTGATGGATGGAGCAACGGTAGATTTAAATAACTGGCATAAAACAACGTAACGAGGAAATGAAACAACATTGAGGATGGGCCAGTAATACGGGACCAATAATTAGTGGGAATAAGACCGCGGTGTATGTTATAACCAGAGGGACAGAGATACTACACCCGGGGGAAGGGGGTACAGATTTCACTCAACATCTATGAATGGTGGTGGAGGGATATCTCCCGAGAGAGACCCAACAACACGGCCCGGCCCATTACTTTAGCAACAGTGAGAACTACCAGGGCCCCGACTATCACACCCCCAGGGCAACAAATGGGTCCAGCTGGGGCAAAAGAGAAATTGATAAGGCAGACATAGGATAAGATACACTTCGGGGTACGTCAGTGAATAATTCCTGAATTTAAACACTATAACCACCCCCAACTTCTGCGGGTTAAACAATATAAGCCCTGTATAGAAACCTGATCCTGCGAGCACGTACAGGCCCTGAATCAAAAACCATGAAGTTTAACGTGGAAAGAGGACCAGGTAAAAAACAGGACTGGGGAAAATGAGTATACTAGAAATGGTACGCGGCGGGATACACGGCAGAATACACGGTGGGAAATGCGACGGGAGTTGCGACGGTAAACACTATAGATGATCCAGTTAACGCCCTAACACGAACCTTACAGGGATTGCTGGAAAGGGATGAGGATAATGAAAAGATACAGGCACAACTGGGTAATGATGCAGAAAGGGAATTATTACAAGTGGCCCACACATTACGAGACCACGCCAGAACTATAAATAAATAGAGCAGAACAGAACTTACTCATAGGAAAGGGAATTTAATTTGGAACTATCTACCAGAAAGTTTGAAATCCTAAAGTGCACATGGAAGAAACTACGAACTTTAATCGAATTTGGGATTTTTTAAAAGATGTATGTTGGGTCTGCAAGAAAAGGGGTGGAGTCAATATCAAAAGGGCCAGTTTGGACATTGGAACTAATCAAATTGTCTGGGAACTGTATACCCTCGAAATTTGCCCCTTGAAAACATTAGCATTTAAACAATGCCACATACATATTCCAACACCTTTTTCATCAGGCATAGAAATATCTGGCTCAGGCCAGACTAGCACAATGGCTACAGGAGGCCAATGCAATCAACACCCACTCAAACCTTGAGTAGGTTAAGATCAGTGGGAAAAAAACCCTCAATCTAAAACTGCTGCATTTTTCAAAATCAAAAGTCCACCAATGAGAAGAATCGACTTCAGCAGGAGAGGCGGACTGGATAATCTGGCTATAAAAAAAAGGGTTTCTGACGTAGTGAAGAAAGAAGTGATGATTTCCCCTGCCCTCGTGATTCAACAACCACAACCAGCAAGCCTCTCGACACTGAAGGAAAACCAGTGTCCGAAGACACCGAAGATAGAAGAAACAAACCACCAGACTGCGGAAGGCACAGTAGTGAGTATAACCTCTGGTCCCCAGAACTCCCAACTCAGTTAGGCCAGGAAAGGTGGGAGGTTGGGCATTGTACTGCTAAACTGGTGTAAAGATTTTCGTTGTGTCCGTTTTAGTGGGATTTAGGGGGATTGTTTTGTTGGTGTATTGCTGTTTGTTGAGTTACACCTTGTCAAATAAATTGGAAGCCTAAAGTTCTTCTTGGAATCACCTTGTCTCAGTTCTATTGTATTACATCTCCTGATCATGAGTCTTATGTCAGAACCGTGTAAGGGAAGCTAGGAGCGCCTCGAAAACGCTCAACTGTGTGTCACAGGCTAGGGAAGAAGGGGTTAGGAGTGTTTGACACTCACAGGTGCCTCACAGGCTAGGCATAAGCTGTGGGGACGCACGAGTCTCAAAACCCCCTTCATAAGCTGTGGACACAGTCTCTCCAGGGGTGCTCTTGCAGTACTCAGGGTACCTCACAGGCCAGGCATAAGCTGTGAGGGCAGAAGCCCAGAGAGAGACACCCAAGGCACAACAACCCTGTGAAAACCCCTTACAGTACAGGCCCAACCTACTCACCCTTTACTCATAAGTCAACCCCCTCATCTCCAGAATCAACCGAGTAAACCTTCTCTGAACTGCCTCCAATGCAAGTATATCCTTCCTTAAATAGGGAGACCAAAACTGTACGCAGTACTCCAGGTGTGCCCTCACCAATACCCTGTACACCTGTAGCAGGACTTCTCTGCGTTTATACTCCATCCCCCTTGCAATAAAGGCCAACATTCGATTTGCCTTCCTGATCACTTGCTGTACCTGCATACTAACTTTTTGTGTTCAATGCAGAAGTACCCCCAGGTCTCTCTGTATTGCAGCACTTTGCAATTTTTCTCCAATTGCAATATAATTTGCTGTTCTATTTTTTCTGCCAACGTGGATAACCTCACATTGTCCCACATTATACTCTTATACTCCATCTGCAAAATATTTGCCCACTCATTTAGCCTGTCCATATCCCTTTGCAGATTTCTTGTGTCCTCTTCACAATTTGCTTTCCCATCCACCTTCTCTGAAGACCCGAAGATGTAAGGAATCAGATCCACGGAACTTGTCCGCCTTTAGTTCCATTATTTTACCTAGTACCTAGTATTAGTGACAGTGATTTTTTAAAGTTCCTCCCTACCTATAGCCCCTTCATTATCCGCTATTGCGATGTTTTTTGTGTCTTCTACCTTGAAGTCAGATACAAAATATTTGTTTAACGTCCCTACCATTTCCCTGTTCGCCATTATTAATTCCCCAGTCTCATCCTCCAGAGGCCTAACATTTAATTTAGCGACTCTTTTCCTTTTTATGTACCCCTAGAAACTCCTTCTATCTATTTTTATATTTCATGCTAATTTACTTACAAATTTTTCTTCCCTCTGTTAATCATTTTCTTTATTCGTTCTCTGCTGGCTTAAAAAATTTCCCATTCCTCTGGCCTCCCAATATTATTGGCCACATTGTATGCCTTTGTTTTCAATTTGATACCGTCTGTTATTTCCTTAGTTAGCCACGGATAGTTATCCCTTCTCTTACAGTCTTTCCTTCTCATTGTGATATATTTTTCTTGCGAGTTATGAAATATCTTCTTAAATGTTTGCCACGGCCCATCAACCGTCCCATTCTTTAGTCTATTTTCCCAGTCCACTTTAGCCAACTCTGCCCTCATACCTTTGTAGTCTCCTTTGTTTTCAGAATGGCAGGCAGTGACTAGTGGAGTGCTGCAGGGCTCAGTGCTGGGACCCCAGCTCTTTACAATATACATTAACGATTTAGATGAAGGAATTGAGTGTAATATCTCCAAGTTTGCAGATGAGACTAAACTGGGTGGCGGTGTGAACTGTGAGGAGGACGCTAAGAGGCTGCAGGGTGACTTGGACAGGTTAGGTGAGTGGGCAAATGCATGGCAGATGCAGTATAATGGGGATAACTGTGACGTTATCCATTTTGTGGGCAAAAACACGAAGGCAGAATATTATCTGAATGGCGGCAGATTAGGAAAAGGGGAGGTGCAATGAAACCTGGGTGTCATGGTTCATCAGTCACTGAAAGTGGGCATGCAGGATCAGCAGGCGGTGAAAAAGGCAAATGGTATGTTGGTCTTCATAGCTAGGGGATTTGAGTATAGGAGCAGGGAAGTCTTACTGCAATTGTACAGGGCCTTAATGAGGTCTCACCTGGAATATTGTGTTCAGTTTTGGTCTCCTAATCTGAGGAAGGACGTTCTTACTATTGAGGGAGTGCAGCGAAGGTTCACCAGACTAATTCCCGGGATGGCTGGACTGTCATATGAGGAGAGACTGGATCGACTGGGCCTGTATTCACTGGAGTTTAGAAGGATGAGAGGGGATCTCATAGAAACATATAAGATTCTGACGGGACTGGACAGGTTAGATGCGAGAAGAATGTTCCCGATGTTGGGGAAGTCCAGATCCAGGGGACATAGTCTTAGGATAAGAGGTAGGCCATTAAGGACTGAGATGAGGAGAAACTTATTCACTCAGAGAGTTGTTAACTTATCGAATTCCCTGCCGCAGAGAGGTGTTGATGCCAGTTCATTGGATATATTCAAGAGGGAGTTAGATATGGCCCTTACGGCTAAGGGGATCAAGGGGTATGGAGAGAAAGCAGGAAAGGGGTACTGAGGGAATGATCAGCCATGATCTTATTGAATGGCGGTGCAGGCTCGAAGGGCTGAATGGCCTACTTCTGCAACTATGTTCTACGTTTCTATGTTCCTATGTTTAAACTTAGGACCCTGGTTTGGGAACCAACTTTCTCACACTCCAACTGAATTTGAAATTCAACGATATTATGGTCACTCATTCCGAGAGGATCTTTCACTATGAGATCATTTATTAATCCTGCCCCATTACACAGCTGTAGATCTAAGATAGCCTGCTCCCTGGTTGGGTCCGCCACATAGTGTACTGACATGGATTGAGAACTGGTTGTCAGACAGGAAGCAAAGAGTAGGAGTAAATGGGTACTTTTCAGAATGGCAGGCAGTGACTAGTGGGGTACCGCAAGGTTCTGTGCTGGGGCCCCAGCTGTTTACACTGTACATTAATGATTTAGATGAGGGGATTAAATGTAGTATCTCCAAATTTGCGGATGACACTAAGTTGGGTGGCAGTGTGAGCTGCGAGGAGGATGCTGTGAGGCTGCAGAGCGACTTGGATAGGTTAGGTGAGTGGGCAAATGCATGGCAGATGAAGTATAATGTGGATAAATGTGAGGTTATCCACTTTGGTGGTAAAAACAGAGAGACAGACTATTATCTGAATGGTGACAGATTAGGAAAAGGGGAGGTGCAAAGAGACCTGGGTGTCATGGTACATCAGTCATTGAAGGTTGGCATGCAGGTGCAGCAGGCGGTTAAGAAAGCAAATGGCATGTTGGCCTTCATAGCAAGGGGATTTGAGTACAGGGGCAGGGAGGTGTTGCTACAGTTGTACAGGGCATTGGTGAGGCCACACCTGGAGTATTGTGTACAGTTTTGGTCTCCTAACCTGAGGAAGGACATTCTTGCTATTGAGGGAGTGCAGCGAAGGTTCACCAGACTGATTCCCGGGATGGCGGGACTGACCTATCAAGAAAGACTGGATCAACTGGGCTTGTATTCACTGGAGTTCAGAAGAATGAGAGGGGACCTCATAGAAACATATAAAATTCTGACGGGGTTAGACAGGTTAGATGCAGGAAGAATGTTCCCAATGTTGGGGAAGTCCAGAACCAGGGGTCACAGTCTAAGGATAAGGGGTAAGCCATTTAGGACCGAGATGCGGAGGAACTTCTTCACCCAGAGAGTGGTGAACCTGTGGAATTCTCTACCACAGAAAGTTGTTGAGGCCAATTCACTAAATATATTCAAAAAGGAGTTAGATGAGGTCCTTACTGCTAGGGGGATCAAGGGGTATGGCGAGAAAGCAGGAATGGGGTACTGAAGTTGAATGTTCAGCCATGAACTCATTGAATGGCGGTGCAGGCTAGAAGGGCCGAATGGCCTACTCCTGCACCTATTTTCTATGTTTCTATGTTTCTATGTTTCTATACTTTTCAAGGAAACTATCCTAGCTCTAAGCATAACTGCATTCCCATAATTATCCTTTACTATTTCCATACAGGGAACAAGGATGGTCGGTTCACTTGGAACATGAGGATGAGCGAAGAACGGCAGTGAAAACTGTTTCAGCAGTATATTGTCGATGGTTATTTGACAGTTGAAGGCAACAGGCTTAGTTATATTAAGCACAATCAAAAACTCTTTATGAGTCAAGCTTTAGCAAGACCTGCTAGATTATGTGCATTAAAGAGCAGCCGAACACAACATTAAGACTGACAACATATCTATTTTACCATCGACGTTTTAGGTAGCCCCAGAGCAACGCAACTGAAATATAAAGACATTATGGCAATTGTAAGAAGCTTTGGGAAGCCGGATCTATTTATTACATTTACTTGCAATCCACGATGGCCTGAAATCGCTGAAAGCATATCAAAGACCAGAACATAGGCTAGATATTGGTGCAAAAGTTTTTCATGTGAAACTAAAAGAGCTGCTTCATGACTTAACAATTAAACATATACGCTGGAAGCCAAGTACATTTTTGTATGTAGTTGAATTTCAAAACAACGAGGACTTCCACAAGCACATAGTTTATACACTTAGTAAATGAAACCAAAATGGTTAGAGCAGAATTCCCCGAGCATCAAGGACGGATCTTAGAAATTGTTGAAGTGAACATGGTACATGGCCCATGTTGTACTCTCAATTCTAATTCACCGTGTATTCGAGATGATCAATGTATTAAAACAATTCCACAAGAATTTATAAACAGAACTGCAGAATACTCGTGTTTATTCCCAATATAGAAGAATGAGTGTATGAAATTGGAAAATATGGAATCGATAACCGTTGGATAGTAACTTACAAATTGTATTATTTAAAATATAATGCTCATACTAACGTTGAAGTTTCTTCATCTACAAAAAGCGTGAAGTATCTATGCAAATATTTTTGCAAGGGACATGACTGGGCGAGTATAGAAATGAGACCTCAGACTGAAGAAAATGGCAAACTGGTATGGGATGAACTCGCAACATATTTGGACGCCTGTTATGTTAGTGCTCCCGAAGCCATGTGGAGACTGTTAGAAAACAAAATGCATGATCAATCTCATCTGATCATCAGAATGCGTGTACATTCACCTGAAATGAAAGTGGTTATCTTTCAAGAAAATCAAGAACAAGCAGCCATCGAGCGATCATGGCACTGGCAGCAATACTAGGGAAAGAGGGAGCAGTTCCGTCGGGACGGGCTCCACTTGAGACTGGGACTAGCGCCCCAGCGAATCGAATAACTAGGGTGGTAGATTAGGCTTTAAACTAAAAAAGCGGGGCGGAGGGGTTGGGTCAAGTGAG